>NC_056734.1:803235785-803463285 GCF_019279795.1 Protopterus annectens
AGTTCAGCCTAGGATTGCCCGTGATTGTGATTGATCCCTTTTCCAGATTCATAAACCATCACCAGGCAGGACAAAGAGAAGGTTAACTGCCTGTCAGGTGCCGGGATCCATCAAAACACACATGCACTCAAGTCACTCAACAACAATTATTGTTATGACTCTGTTCATAGTACATGTTTTGGTGAATTACTTGAGACATACTTCTCTGGTCTATATAAAGAGATACATGACTGAACTCCCAGATTATGTGTCCCAGGAAGGTATTTCCCTAGCCATATTCAACATTCTGCATTCACCCATGATGTTGTCACAATATAGGCAAAAAATGTTTGATTTCAACAATTGGCTTAGTTTTTAATGTCAATCCAGGGGATCCAGTATCTGTCAGCCGAGGAAGACATAGTTGACAGAGCATGCTGTTTTTGCCACCTGTCTCCTCTAGGCTTTCAGATACTGGCAAAGGTGCTTTCCTCCCCCATAGTGCATATTTTATGTAATGTCTAAACAACAACATTTCTGACTTAAAAAAATCCACTCGAGACAAACAAGGTTATGTTGCTTAATACTAGGAGCCTAAACAGGAAACTGCACTCCCTGGAAGCATTCCTTACCTTGGAAGATACTGACATCTGTGCAGTCACTGACTTGATTCAAGGCCACAGAGAGCACCCTGGGCTTGCAAGGCTACAAAGCCTTCCACACGTTCAAACCCCAAAAAACGAGTGTGAAAGAACTAGAGGTGGAGGTACATTCATCTTCATTAAAGTCAAATTCACCTTGAGACTGGTTAAACAGTATGACTCTCTTGAGCTACTCCAGATCCAACTAACTATAGGTAAAACACCCTACCACATCATTGCTAGCTACAGGTCCCCCACCATGAACCAAGAGAGGCACACCGCCTACCTGGATTTACTAGAGTCACTCACTATACAGTGATACACTTTGGTCATGGGAGATTTTAACTATCCTTCTATTGAATGGGTGACATACACAAGCACAAACATGCTCACCCTGAGGTTCTTGGACTTTGTCAATACAAATGCCCAGGAGCAGCTAGTTGGCACCCCCACAAGGAGGTGAAATGTCCTAGACCTAATACTCACCAACATTGGGGGTCACTGCACTACCCCATGAGTGTTGCCCTCCCTGGTAAGGTCAGACCATAAATCTATCTCATTTGAAGTAATGATCAGAAGTGACACCTCCACAGGAGCAAAAAAAATGAAACTTTTTTCCAAAGCAAACTACAGCCTTCTAGGTGATGGTATAAAAAGTTTGAAACCCCCTGCTAACACAGCCAACAATGACTCCTATGCAGAGGAATACACATATACCCTATATAACCATTTAAACAACTGTATAGACTCAGCTGTACCTGACTGGATCAAAACCAGGCCATAAATAGGTTATATAACAAAAGGAAGAAACTGATGCGTAAGAACAAGAGGAAACTTACTCAGCAGAATAAGAATACCCTCCATAGCTTGAACAAGCTAATCAGATATCTTGTAAAGTCCTCTAAAGCTAGTTACAAAGCTAAATTAGCATCCTTAGTGATGGATAATCATAAGGCATTCTTTAGCTACATCTGAAGTCTAAAAGAGAATGCCCAACTATGTGTCGAACCTATAGTAGACAGCACCTCTCATGCTTAACCAGAGGAAATTACCAACCTGCTATCTGACAGATTTGACACAAACTTCATCCCATTGTCTCCACTAGCCATACCCCAAAGCATACCTGACACCAGTCTACTACCTAGTATCTCCAAAGAGCAGGTCATATCCACACTCTTCAAGGCCAAAAACTTGGCCTCTATGGGACCAGATAACATCCCAGGCTACTTACTAAACAACCTAAAACAAGACCTAGTGGAAGCATGTGGCACTCTTTAACTTTAGCCTGAACAGTGGCTTTGTTCCAGCAGAGTGGAGAACAGCAACAGTAATCCCCTTGCACAAAGGGGTTCCATCAACCGACCCTAGAAACTACAGACCCATAAGCCTAACTAACCTTATCTACTCAACTGTCATCAGACCACTAATAGAGTACAACAGTCCCTTTTGTAGATACCTCACCAGTCATCTGAAACAGCTGGAGAGACCACAGAGGTTTCTCATCAAGAAAATTCAGAGCATCCAAAACATGACCTACATGGAAAGACTGAAAGCCCTGTCACTGTACTCTGTATCCTACAGGCTGTTGAGAGGCAACTTGTGCCTGCCCTACAGATCAGTCTCTGATCCTGTGCTAATGGAAATGGTGCACATCCACAAATTAAATGAGACAAGAGTCACTCGCTCCAGGGATCTCAACCGAGCCTGTGACATTAATAGAACATGCTGGAGAGACAGACGCATCTCCCAGAGATTGTCGCTTCTCTGGAGTAAGCTTCCAATTCACTTAAAGCAGAGCTCCTCAATGACCCTATTCAGTGCAACGTAGACAATTAGGAGACTGTAAATTCACCCTGGGGATGATACCTATGTCCTTCATGGGCAGGGGCAGTCAACGCAGATCATAGACTTGCTTTGCAAATAACTACCATCTAACCATGGTCAATTAGGGAGCACAGGTATAACATGGCTAGGCTTGTAAAGGCCCTAGGGCCATTAGCCTAGTAACCTCCTATGAACCTATGAGCTTATGAACTTAGTATTTCTTCTGCTAGACAGTTAATTCCAATCCTACTATTTTTGATAAGAATGGGAAGATTATTGATAAGTATAGCGAAAAAGTGTATGTTTCTGCAACATTTATTTTCAGAATTTTGAATGTTCAGGCTCACGTGTTAAGGTTTGTTCTGACTAATTATGAAAGTATGAGGAATATTTTGTCTGCAATTTCTTCTTGTGAGGAAAATATGCTTTAAATAATTTAATATATTTTGTTGTTCAAGCCAGTACTCATTGTATACAGTGTGTGCATGACTTTGTTGATACTTCTTCAAGGCCTATGACCACTGGCTACTGTTTAGAGGAGGTTTGCATGGCTGCATACTCAAAACCTCCCAGAGTATGTTAGAAATTAGATTTTATATTCTTCTTTGGATGGAGATTTAGTTTATGGCCCCTCTGCAGCAGAGGTCATCAAAAAGTGTGATGAAAGAGGTGAGCTTGTTCAGGGAATCTCTTACGATTTTGCAGCCCTCCTTTTCCAAATTTCCACGGGATTCTCTAACTCCTCATTCAGTTCTGGTAAGAAACAAAAGCAGTCTCAACAGTATGGAGGTAAATGGCAGTTTAAAATGAAATTGCAAGGGGGTTTCAAGATGAATTCTGGAAATTTCCAAAACCAAGTTCAGTCCACTAAGTCAGAATGACTATTTAAGAGACTTTGTTCCCCACTCCCATAATGGCAGCCCCTTTGTTTCTTCCAGAAAGTTTGAATATCCCCTTTTCTCTTTGGCAGCAAATAGTTTCAGAAAAATGGGTTCCGAAGATCATTCATCAAGGTTACAGATGGCAGTAGGAGGAAATTCCTCTGTTCCAGAGGGTAATTCCTCATCTTCCAGATCAGACTCTTTTGTTTCCATCTGTCCTTCATGACATGCTGTCCCATGGAGTGATAGAAACAATTCTGTCTTCCCAGATGGGAAAGGGGTTTTACTCAAGGATATTTTTAGTGCCAAAGAAAGAAAATGCTTGTAGACCATTTCAGGACCTTTCTTTCATAAACCTGTGCCAAAATTCAAAATGATTCACTTTACAGCCTGTTGCCTTTTCTTCCTCATTCAAGTTTCCTGGTAACAGTCAATTTAAAAGATACTTATCATCACATTCCTGTTCATCCACACTTCAGGCATTTCTTAAGGTTTTGTGTGTTCTGGATCACATTATGAGTTGTCTGTCTTATCCTTTGGACTAGCCTCTGCATCAAGAGTATTCACAAAGTGTCTAGTTCCAGTTATAGCTTACTGAGTGTAGGCTACAGAGTATCCACATTTTTTCATATTTAGATGACTTGTTTATCTTTGCAGTGTCTGTCTCAAAGTGCCAGGAATTTCTCTCTTGGGTGAGAGATCTCTTACAAAAGCTGGGATTTCAAGACAATCATCAGAAGGCTTTTTAAACTTCATCTCACAGGATCATGTTTCTGGGATGGCAACTAAATATTGAAAAACTTCATTCTGCTAGTTCACACAACTTTCACCATTCAAGGCTTCTTCAGGCATAATCAACAATACGGAGAGAAATTAATTTATATAACTCAGAATTCAAAAGTCACATGATCAATTAGCATAATTAACAAATTAATAAGTATTCTAAAAGACAACTCTAGCCTAAATGCTTATAAAACTATTAAAATAACATGTATCTATAACCAAACCCCTTTTATTACATACATTAAATTGCACACATTAATAGATATGCACTAAGTACATGTATATATATATATATATATATATATATATATATATATATATATATATATGGATTCGCTTTATAATTTCGAAATACTAAAATATCAAATTTAAGTATCTCAAGACTATAAAACCAAAAACTCACAAACCCAAAAACCGAAACTGTGAAATTCAAAACCCCGAACATTAATAAAACACTACACAACACATACAAACACAAATACACCTACCTCCCGACACTGCAACAAAGCAAAACAACACACACAAGCACAACAAAACAAGCACACATATACACCTTTCCTATAAGCAGGGGGGCAACAACCCCCTGCGCACTCCATGCAGGGGGCTGCACCCCCACTACTTATACTAATTTCAAAGTCGCACTAAACACTGAAAGACAAAAAACCCACCACCACACATTCTACACCCCCCTTGCACAAACACACATCACATACATACAAACACCACCATTCTCAACACTGACACACTCACACTCTTACCTACCTACCCTAACCCACACCTAAAATTCCCCAACACACTCACAAACACACAACCCCCCCCCCAAAACCCTTAAAAAACATGACACTTACCCAACGTGCCATTAATACCGTGGGTTGACATTTCCGGGTTCAATATTCTGCAGTAAACTCTAAAAAATCTCTTAAAAACATGCTTTTTGACTTCACTATGTATATCCTTTAGTACTGGCTTTATAGTAAAACTATCATTTAAACCTGGAGGTGACTGATCTTTAAATCTCAAAATCCATTTATTTTCTACTATCTATTTGTAGTTTCTAAAGTCACCACCTCTAATGTTTTCTGTCAAAGTCTATAGAATAAAAAAATCTAAACTCATGAGATGTGTCAGTCTGCTTGATATGTTTATACAAAGCACTGGTATCAATTTGTCAACATATTTCTGATAAATGTTCACAAATTCTATCTTTTAATTTTCAATTTGTTTTGCCTATATAATATGATTTACATGATTGGCAGATGCACATATAAATAGTATTAGCTGTGTTACATGTACCATGGCATCGTAACTCAAATGGTGTTTGCTTTACTGGATGAATAATAGTATTATCAGTATAAATATATCTACAGAAATGACAGTTTTGACATTTATAGGTCTTTTTCTTAAAAACTTTATATATGTTATGAAGATACTTTTCTTGTTCTTTATAACATAAAATATTTTTTAAGGTGATAGATTTTTTTATAACCAAAGGACAGTTGATCCATAGTCAAGTCTTTTAAACTAGGAACAAAATTTAACATAGACCAATGTCTTCTAATAATTTTTTGTATATCCTTAGCATTAAAATCATAAGTAAGTATACATCTAAATCTATCTTTTGTTTGTATTGTGTTATGAAAATCATGAATTTTAACTGAATTATGTCCTGAAAATATAGGTGTAAATATACTTGAACTATTTGAGTAAATATTATTTTCAATCGTTGTTACATTTTCAGCATCGTACCCTCTTTCAACAAAATCATGAGTCATAAGCTTAAGTTGCCTATTAAGATTTTCTTTATTTGTATTTAACTTTGCTATTCTGGTCAGTTGATTCTTAACTATATTCCTGAATGTATGCAGAGGGTGCATCTCCCTTTATGTAAATATGTATTCTTTTTAACGGGTTTCTAAAGAGCGTCATTTGTATCTTTCCTAAAATGTCCTTATATAACTGAACATCTAAAAATTAAATTTTTATGAAATGTATTGTATGTTTAAATGTTAAAAAGTTTGTTGTTGAATTTAAATAATTTAAAAATCATCAAACATAGATATAGAGCCTCTCCAAATTAAAAAAATAAATAATCTATGAAACGTCTATAGAATAGAATATTTTCAACATAGAGATTAACCAATCCTTGTAAAACATAGTTAAATTCCCACATATTCATGACCAAGTTAGCATAGCTATTTGGCATGGGTGTACCCATGGCCACACCTTTACATTGCTTATATATGTCCTCCTAAAACAAAAAAATATTATTAATACGAACTAACTCAGCTAAGGCACATATCATATGAATTTCTGAGACAGAATGTATCGCATATTTAGTCAAAATCTCAAGTAAAAAATCTAAACCTACATCATTAGAAATCAATGTGAATAAACCATTTACATCCAAGGTTACAAAATAACAATAAATTATATCTGTTGTCAAAGACCATTCATAAAGTTGTTCTAAAAACTCTGAAGCATTCATCTGATGTTGTTAACCTTCTTCCCATTCATCACTGATGGGTTCAGTTCCGAGCCCTCAAAAATGAGTCGGCCTAATACCAAGCTTGTGTACACCAAAAATTCTCAAGCTAAGCTGCTACCCACAATGCCGTTCTCCCAGTTACCTCAGATCTCGTTTGCTGTGCAGCCATATAGCAGCGTTTCACCAAGCTCTCCAGCTAAGTGTCATATTTTTACAAATTTTGCTGTATTTTAAAACTTTTTTCTAATCTAATTCATTTTTCCACCCTATTTCTCTCTCTAGGTCTACCCATCGGGTATTCCTTATGCCATCGTTGGTAATGCCCTCTCCTACCCTTGTGGGATTGTTTGATACCATCGTTGGTATCTTCCTTTTCTGCTTACTTTTCTCTACTTTCTAGCAGTAAATTGTTTGTTTTTCTTTTTCTGTGTTGGATATGTCTGAGAAAAAAGGGACTCCAAGGTTCAAACATTGCACTTCCTGCAATGACAAACTCCCCAACAGTGACTTACACGATGATTGTGTCTACTGTCTGGGGGTTTCTCACCTCTCTGTGAAACCTCCTTGCCAGATTTGCCTGAGTTTTAGTCAGTGGATGCTGAATGAGAGGAAAAATAGACTTATCTTGAAAGGCCTGTTAACTTCACCTTTCTCAGAGGCCCTTTTTGTGTCGGAGGTCTCAGCCCCTCCAGTGAAGGACAAAAAACGTCCGCATTCCGATCCCTCTTCACCGGCTGGTGATAAGGGCAAGTCCCACAAACACAAGACAAACAAGTTTTCTACTGAACACAAGATTGCTTCCTTGGCTCCGAATATTCCTGTTGTTTCTGTTCTGAGCTCAGGTCCAGTTGCTTCTTTGGACATTACGATAACTTTGATGTCGATTCCCCCTTTGGCACTGACATCTACGACACCAGTCATAACTACAGTAATGACTATGGCTCCGACCTTATTGTCTTTGATAGTCTTGGCACTGACTTCGCCTTTCACCGCACCGAAGACAGTCCCAACGATCCCCTTGGAGCCAATAATAACCTCAACTCCGAGTGCCTACTCGGCACCGAGTCCTTTCTTGGCTCCGGTAGTTCCTCTATTGCTGGTTTCTAAATTAGAGTCTTTGGTGCCAACAATTCAAACACCACGGACCCAGTACTCCCCCTCATTGGACCTGTTCTTAGGCCAGGTTTATAGCCCTTTTCTGGACCGGCCTGACTCCTCTTTGGGAGTGTCTGTAAGGTCCACCAGGAGTTTGTCTGAATTCGATGTGGTGCACCTGCTGGACCAGCTGTTGACAACCAGAGGGATAACAAACATTCCTACGACTCATCCCAGTTTGTGGTTTGGGTCTACTGCTCCCAGAACTCCCACTTATACTCCTCCCTCGGATCCACTGGTTCTGAGGCCCATAGCTCCAACGTCCTTGTTGGGAACCCTTTCCTTGTTGCTGACAGTGACCCTCACTGAGGCTCCTAAGCCTCCCCTTTGGGTTTTGGTTCCATCGGAACCATCCCTTCCTCAGTCTCATGGCTGGGGGGTGGAACCCTCAGTTCTGAGCATGGTTCCAAGTTTTTTATCAGTTCCTTCCTCAAATCCAGGGGCAATGCCTGCCCCGATCTTGCTTGAGGCTCCATCCCCAGGAGCGGGTCTGGTGGAGCGGGGTGTGACCCCAGTTCCGAGATTGTCTTACTTGGTTCCGGGCTCCCATTCCTCTTTGGGCGGGCCTGCTTTCTGGGTTATGGAGAGAGTGCTTGCTTCTGGAAGCCCTCCTCCTACGTCAGATCTTCCCCCTGCTCCCTCTGAGCTACAGCTACCATGGGCCACCTCCCCAGGACACCAAGAGCACAAGCCTCAAGAAACCCCAGTTCAGGGTAATTTTTCCTTCTGAGTCTTCTTCAAACATTCCCACTGAAGAATCCCCTTGGAAGAAAGTGTGTAAGAGGAAACAACTTGACTCTCTGGAGGAGTTTCCCACAGAGGATATGGACGATGATGATGGGGAAGGGTCCCCATGGTCACCCCCTGACGATGAAGGAGACATTCTGAAAATATTGAAACAGAGGGGTGGCTGGAAGCCCGCCAACCCTTCCTCGGAGGAGTCCATCTTCCTGCAGGCTTTCTGGTCTCGGCCTTCTACTTCTTGGGTGACCCCACCTGCTGACGAGTTAGTTCAACTGGTCATGCAGCATAAAAGGAAGAATCCTGATTCTATTGAGGCCATTCCCCGGAGACCAGACAAGATTTTTTCCCAACCGGAGCAGCATCCCCACTGGTCTAGAGGCTTGCCAGTAGATGCTATGGTAGTGGTGGTGGCCACTAAAAAAGACCTTGTGGAGGAAAGTCCTACTGTTCACCTGCCCAACAGAGAGTCCCAGGTTGTGGACAGACTAGGGAAGTGAGTTTTTGCTTAAGTGACCTTTGCAGTCAGGTCTCTGAATTACTTGGCAAATTTCACGAAGCTCCAAAGGGATATAATCTCCGAACTTTCTGGAGCCCTCACTGGTCAAGTTTCTGATGGGGCACGAGACAAGGTTGCCTCTCAGCTTGCCACCCTTGAGTCTATCTCCAACTCGTCCATGCTCCCACACAACCGAAGGGGTGGCTAGAGCTGCGGATGCAGGCGTAGTCATGAGACATCATGCCTGGATGCGCATCTGTGACCTCGTAGACTCCTTCTAGTCCTCCTTTTTGAATGCTCCTATTGAACCATCGTCCTTGTTTGGTTCTAAAGTAAAGGACACACTGGACAGGTGCAAGCAGGATGGAAAGACCTTGTCTACCATGGGCCTATGTTTCTCCAAGACTCAAGGTTCTTTTTTCCAGGAACCAGATGAGTGGAAAATATGGCACAAAAAATCTCAAGTTCCTTTCCGCAATGCATGTGGTGAGGATTCCCCTAGAGGCAGGGGGGGTTCCAGTGGTGGAAGACATCCCTTTAGGGGCAGAGGGGGTCCCCAAAATCAAGACTCCAGGGATTCTTTCTCCGGGCAGTCTTATCAACAGTCATGTAGCGTTGCCCGATTGCTTTCCTCAGGAAGCAGTTGGGGCTTGTTTTTCTCTGCACCAAACTGCCTGGCACTCAATTACAAATGATTGGTGGGTGCAGAGAATAATCTCCAGAGGCTATTACATCTCTTTAACATCACGCCCAAAACCTACAAGAAACCTTCCCGATGTTCCACCCATTCAAAGGGAAGAAGCGGCTTCAGAAATAAGAAAGCTGTGTAAAAAAAGAGTAATCCAATCAGTCCCCCCAGACCAATGCAGATCCAGTTTTTACTCAAGATTCTTTTTGGTGCCAAAAAAGACCAGGGACTGGAGATAAATTTTGGATCTCAGCCATCTAAACAAGTCAGTGCTTCAAACCAAATTCCGCATGGTCATTATACAATCCATTCTCCCTTTTTTATGGAAGGATGTTTGGATGTGCTCGATAGACCTCCGGGATGCATATTACCACATCAAAATGGACAAACGCTTCAGGAGTCTTCTTCTCCTCTGGCTAGGAGCCAATCATTACCAGTTCAGAGCCCTGCCATTTGGTCTCTCAACGGCTCCCAGACTGTTCACGAAATGCCTAGCAGTGGTGACAGCTCATCTGAGACTTCAGGGATTCCAGGTGTTTTCATATTTGGATGAATGGCTCCTCCCCACCCCCACCAAGCATCGGGTCTATATCATATTCTCGAAAGCTGACAATGTTGAATCTGACATTGTCGACACGAGAATATCGAACAGTCAGAATCTCAAGCGTGTAAACGGAAATCTATGTAAGGGGAGATTTCCATTTACTGCAATGTAGTGCAGTCTCAGAGTTGATATATTTAAGTAGTGGGGGCTTGCCCCCCTGCTTAATCCCATTAGGGTACTTTTTTTCTTTTTTTTTTTTTTTTTGTCGTTTTATAAGGTCGACGTTTGAAGACATCGACCATATGGTGTCAACCATATGTTCGATGTTTTCAACCATTGATCTTATAATATAGACCCCAAGCATCTCCTGACCATAGCCCTCCACTCACTCTCTCACTGGCGGATTCTCTAGGCATCACAGACCATTGGGAAAAATTCAATCTACAACCTACCCAACAACTGGAATTTATAGGGGCAGTTTTCAATACTCAAACAAGCCTGGTATCTCTTCCAGCTGACAGGCTTCAGAGGTTAAGATTACAAGTACAGGTGATACTCTGTCAAGGAAAGGTGTCAGCAAGAGAAGTTCTCCAGGCTCTGAGGTCTATGGTTACAGCCATTTCGATTGTTCCTCTGACAAGATTACATATGAGACTGTTTCAGTGGCTCCTTTTGTCCCAATGTTTGCCAAATCTTCACCCCCTAAACTCACAGATCCTCATCACCAATTCCTGCAAGCAAGATCTTCTTTGTTGGATGAGGCCAGATGAAAATCTTTGGTGTCTCCCCTTCCAGATCCCTCAACCCAATGCCATGGTGACCACGGATGCTTTCCTGATAGGGTGGGGGGGGGGGCATTTTCAGGGAAAGACAGTCCAAGTCACATGGTCCAGCTTAGAGGCCAACTTGCATATCAATGTTCTGGAGTTGAGAGCGGTGCTGTTGGCGTTGCAGGCACTACATCCGTTCCTTACATCAGGAACAATCGTGATCCAATCAAACAATATGTCAGTAGTCTGGCACATAAACAAGGAGGGACCAAATCCTACCCCCTGTGTCGAGAGGCCATGAGAATTTGGCACTGGGTGATAGCTTCCAACCACTTTCTTATAGCAACGCATATCTCGGGGAGCTCCAACATGATTGCGGACAGGCTGAGCAGATGCATCCTCCTGCCAACACGAGTGGTCTCCCAACCCGAACGTGAGGGCAGAAACTTTTAGCCATTGGGGCCAGCCTTGTTGTGATCTCTTTGCTTCCCCTTAAAAGAACTAATGCAGCAGCTTCTTTGCCCTTTTTCCCCCAGAAGGGGAGTCACCGAGAGATGCTTTGACTCACGATTGGCCCACAGTTCTCCTCTATGCTTATCCTCCACTTCTCTTGATACCCCTATTTTTGAAGAAAAGAATTCGGTTGAGATGCAAGGTGATCCTCATTGCCCCACTAAGGCCTCGACAAGTGTGGTTCCCTTTCCTCCAGCCTCACCTATTGCAACCTTCATGGATCCTGGACACTCATCAGGACCTAATCTCTCACCCCCAAGGGTTGACTCCCCCAAATTTTTCCACTCTCAAGCTAACAACTTGGTTTTTCTACTTCCGTTAGTTGCCAGGCAGGAAATCCTCTCCTCACCCATTTGCGATATTATTCTAGCCTCCCATAAGCCATCCACCAGAAAACACTACAGAGATAAGTAGAAAAGGTTCACTCTCTGGTCTAAAGAACAGATGTTAGATCCCTTCTCATCTCCTGTATCTGTTATATTTCAATACCTTTCTGAGTTTTTTGAGAATGGAGCATCAGCTTCTACTATTCGAGTCCACTTAGCAACTACCTCCAATTTTCATAACGGTCTAGAAAGTGTTCCAATTATCTCCACCCACATTTGCAAGACCTTTCTCAAAGGAGTTTTCCATAGCAGACCCCCAATCAGGCGGCCTGTGGAGATATGGAATCTCTATCTGGTATTACAGTCTCTCTCTTTACCCCCTTTTGAGCCTGCTGCAAAATGTGACCTTAAATTTTTATCATGGAAATCTCTATTTTTCGTGGCGGTCACATCCGCTAGATGGATATCGGAATTACAAGCCTTATGCATCAAGAGTCCATATTTAATTTTTCATAAAGACAGAGTATCTCTTCGTACTAATACATCTTTTCCTCCCCAAAGTGATTTCTGATTTCTCTGTCAACCAGTCCATTGAACTCCCAGTGTTTTTCCCAAATTATTCCAATAAAGGAGAATACTGTCTGCACTCTTTGGATGTACATAGAAAATTACGTTTTTTACTTGGATAGGACTAAATCTTTCCGCAAGTTGGATCAACTTTTCATCTCCTTCTCTGGACCAAAAATGGGATGTGCCGTATCAAAAGTCACTTTATCAAAATGGCTCACAGATTGTATTACTTTTTCATACTCACAAGCGAATGAACCTAAACCTGTCAATATCAAAGCTCATTCAATGAGAGCCATAGCAACTTCTGTTGTTTTTCACTCCAGAGCTTCTGTGGACAACATTTGCGCAGCAGCCATTTGGGCTAAACCCCATACTTTCATCAGACATTACAAATTGAACATGGTCTTCAGGGGAAGAGCAGCCTTTGGCTGAATGGCACTCAGGAATGTTCTTCCATAAGGGCCATCCAGGTTTTCAAGTAGCTTGGGATTCTGTCCCATCAGTGATGAATGGGAAGAAGATTGACAACATGAGATAAAGAAGTTATGTCTTACCATAATGTTCCATCTGTGTTGTTGATCTTCTTCCATTCATCACATCCCACCCTCCATCCCCTGTCAAAGGCTCCTGGTGGATCTTATGGGTCCTTGTGGTGTTTCATGGTTTCTGCACAGAAATGGCCTCTGCTTTTACTTCTATATGTTGCATGCAAACTCAATCTGAGGTAACTGGGAGAAGGGTATTGTGGGTAGCTGCTTAGCTCGAGAGTTTTTGGTGTACTCGAGCTTGGTATTAGGCTGACTCAGATCAGTGATGAATGGAAAAAGATCAAGAACACAGATGGAACGTTATGGTAAGACATAACTTCGTTTTTATCACTGTATTTGATAAGTTTAAAGTTACCTTTAACCTATTTTCTAAATAACAAGAAATGGGCTAAGTTATCCATCCATGTGAGGATACAGTCGGTCTTAGGGGTGGTGAGGTCAAAGATTTATGAATTTTTGGAATCCCATACAAAATGGGAACTCTAGGAGATGGCACATAAAAGAATTCCATCAGTTCCAAATTAATTTTACCATTAACTTGCATATCATAAATAAGGCTGTTTACATTTCTAACAATATCATTCACTTGTTTTCTATCAATAAGATGATATTCATCAGTATGAAGCATTTCACACATTTTTGAATCATAATATAACCTATGCAAAATAACTACTACACCTCCTTTATCTGCTGACGTAATTATTATATTTTTATTAACTGACAGTGCCTTCAATGCAGCTCTTTCTTCCACAGTTAAGTTGAAAATGGCCTTTATTAGTAGTCATTAAGTTAAAAATGTCCATTTCAACCACTTTCTCAAAAGCTGCAACTAACAGATTGTGTAAAGGAATGAATGTACTATTCCTTTTTGGGATGTTATCGGTGCTTTCACTATCCTTAGGAGTATATGTACCATATAACAACTTTAAATCAATAGTACACGTAAATAACTTTAATTCTGTAAGAGTGTCTGATATATCATTGGCATTTGCCAGTATAAAAGTTAAACCTTTGTTAAATAAGAATTTCTCAGATTCAGTCAAAACATGTCCAGAGAGGTTAAACACTGCTTCACCTAACTCTTTGTTTGGCTCCACATTTGTATCCTGTATTCCGTGTTTCATTTTCTGCTGTATCCTAAAGTTCTGCTGGTATTTTTTTTTCGACAAGGAAAAGGGTATGGCTGATTCAGATGAATTGGATATTCCAAAGGGTCCAGTGCAGAAATGATGGTTAAATCCACAATGGCAGGTTGCTGTTGTGTTAAAACAGTTGTTTCACCCTCATTCACTGCTTCGATAGGAGTAGGCATTAGATTTTCCATTTTTGCATGCTGGGTTGTTGAAATGACACCAGTATCTGTTGAAATGTCTTTAGGTTTGGTAAAGGAAGGTTCCTGTTGTCTTGGTAACTGACTACATTGTCTGGGCCATCTAAAAACATTCCCCAGTTTGAAGCCACTGAGATCTCTGGCTATTTTATGCTTCTTGAGCTGTATTAAGCGGTCCTCAAAAACTGATAATTTATCCATAGCTGCAGCCAGTAAGGCTGAATGAGAGTTGATCTCACCATCCTTAAGACCAACTGTATCCTCACATGGATGGATACCTAAACCCATTTCTTGTTATTTAGAAAATAGGTTAAAGGCAGCTTTAAACTTATCAAATACAGTGATAAAGGATACTTCAGAGTTTTTAGAACAACTTTATGAATGGTCTTTGACAGCAGATATAATGGATTGTTATTTTGTAACCTTGGATGTAAATGCTTTATTCACATTGATTCCTAATGATATAGGTTTAGATTTTTTTACATGAGATTTTGACTAAATATGCGGTACATTCTGTCTCAGAAATTAATAAGATATGTGCCTTAGCTGAGTTAGTTCTTATTAATAATATCTTTTTGTTTCATGAGGACATATATAAGCAATGTAAAGGTGTGGTCATGGGTGCACCCATGGAATAGCTATGCTAACCTGGTTATGAATATGTGGGAATTTAACTGTTTTACAAGGATCGGTTAATCCCTATGTTGAAAATGTTCTATTCTAAAGACGTTTCCTAGATGATTTATTTTTAATTTGGATAGGTTCTATATCTATGTTTGATGATTTTTTTAAATTATTTAAATTCAACAACAAACTTTTTAACATTTAAATATACAATACATTTTACAAAAATTGAATTTTTATATGCTCAGTTATATAAAGATACTTTAGTAAAGATACAAATGACGTTCTTTAGAAAACCAGTTAAAAAGAATACATTTTTACATAAAGGGAGTATGCAGCCTCTGCATACATTCAGGGATATAGTTAAGAATCAAATGACCACAGTAGAAAAGTTAAATACAAATAAAGAAAAGCTTAATGGGCAACTTAAGCTTATGACTCATGATTTTGTTGAAAGAGGGTACAATGCTGAAAATGTAACAATGGTTACAAATAATATTTATTCATATACTTCAAATATATTTACATCAATATTTTCAGGACATAATTCAGTTAAAATTCATAATACTCATAACACAATACAAACAAAAGATAGATTTAGATGTATACTTACTTATAATTTTTTATACTAAGGATATACAAAAGATTATTAGAAAACAATGGTCTATGTTAAATTTTGTTCCTAGTTTAAAAGACTTGACTATGGAGTAACTGTCCATTAGTTATAAAAAATCTGATACCTTAAAAATATTTTATGTATAAAGAACAAGAAAAGTATCTTCATAACGTATATACAGTTTTTAAGAAGGGGACTTATAGATATCAAAACTGTCATTTCTGTAGATATATTTATACAGATACTACTATTATTCATCCAGTAAAGCAAACACCATTTGAGTTGCGATGTCACACTACATGTAACATAGCTAACATTATTTATATGTGCATCTGCCAATCTTGTAAAGCATATTATATAGGCAAAACAAATCAAAAATTAAAAGATAGAATTTGTGAAGATTTATCAAAAATATGTCGACAAATTGATACCAATGCTTTGTATAAACATATCAAGTCACCTCCAGGTTTAAATGACAGTTTTACTATAAAGCCAGTACTAAAGGATATATGTAGTAAAGTCAAAAAGCATGTTTTTTAGCGATTTTTTTAGAGTTTTTAAAGATTTTGTAGTATATATACATATGTATATATATATATATATATATTAATAGTTTTAAAAGCTTTTAGGCTGTAGAGTTGTCTTTTAGATTAGAATACTTATTAATTTGTTAATTATGCTAATTAATTATGTGACTTTTGAATTCTGATTTATATAAATTAATTTATCTCTGTATTGCTGATTATGGCTGAAGAAGCCTTGAATTGTGAACGTTGTGTGAACTAGCAGAATAAAGTTTTGCATTCTTCAAGTTCCATGGTGCCAAAAATACTTCTTTTCTTGTTGTTTATTTTTGTTGTAGTAGTTTTTGCAGCTTTGTTTAAGTGGTGGAACCTGTTTTTGGTTGATGGCAAAGAAGCATCCAGCTCAAAGAGCTTTTTTTTTCACAGAAAACATAGATCTATATCTAGATCTATATCTAGGGGTTTCCACTCTTACTTCAATCACTTTGAGGAAATACCTCAGGAGTTTGGGTCTCGTAGTGTCTATGAATCTCATGATACCCTTGGCAAGACTCTAAATGAAAAACATACAGTGGTATCTGAAGCCTCTTTAGGCCCAGCATCAACACCCCTTATTTTTTCAGATCCTAATGCTGAGGTTGGTCAGAAGAGGAGTCACTTGGCGTGAAACAAAAGATATCCCTAAATCCAGGTCTCCACTTCTCCCTCCCTGTTTTAAAGCAGTAGTCAGTTACCAGAGATGCTTCAGAATTTGCTTGATGAACAGTTTCAAGAGGGATAAAAGTACAAGGTGTGTGGGACACCAAGCTTGCCATGGTCAAAGCACACAGCTCACTGAAACAGCTTTGTTTTTTGCAACCTCTTGAAGTTGTTACAGACAGTACTACAGCCATGTGGTACATCAATGAACATGGGGGAACCAGGTCATACCCTAGCTTAACATCAAAGTCTCACTCTACAGGCATCCTACATTCTGCAAAACTGTGTGGTAGATAAGCTGAGCAGGACAAAAGCAGGCCTTCATAAATGGAAACTAGATCAGGCTGATTTCTGAAATTTGATCCATCTGCGGGGAGTTCCTCAAGTAGACCTCTTTGCATCCTCTCTGAAAAATCGGCTGGCAAGATTCAGCTACAGGACTTCATGCAAGAAGATTTGGGAGACAAATTACTTTTTCTTTTCCTTTGATAGGAATGTTTCTGCATGCTTTTTCACCCTTTTCACCAATATCCAGTGTACTTCTGAAGATTTAGAAGGAATCCTCCAAGATCATTGTTGTGACTCCCTTCTGGCCCAGACAAAAGTGGTTCTCCCTTCTTTTGGGAATGGTCAGGGGCAATTACCACAAGCTTTCTCACAGAATGGATCTACCCACATAAGTACAGGGGTGTTTGATATTCCCTGGTACCAATCAACTTCAACTGACTGCCTGAATGATAGGGTCTTAATTTCTTTTAGACACATATTAGAATGGGTAGAAGGTACTAATGGAGGCAAGAATGCCTGCTACCAAAAATCAAAAAAGGTTTCTTAGTTAGTGACAACATAACCAGCACCCATTTAGGGCTAGTTGTTGTCTGGTTTTACAATATTTCTGTGAGTTAATATCCTATGGCCTTTCTTACTCCTAGATCAAAGTTCATTTATCAGCTGTTTCAGCATATCTGCTCATGGATCCTCCTCTTTCAATGTACTGTCATATCAAAAGGTTTTTGAAAGGGGTTTTGCATAAGAGGCCTTCAAGAAAACTGGTGGCACCTCATTGGGATTTCATTTTTGTGTTAGAGAAGCTAACAGCTGCTCCATTTGAACAAGCTAACCTGGCTGACTTGAGGTTCTTAACATGAAAAACAATTTTATTGATTGCTGTGACCTCTACAAGAGAGGTATCTGAGTTTCAAGCCCTTATGTTGAGTCAACCCAATCCATTGTCCACACAGATAGGGCTTCTTTGAGAACTAATCCTTTTTTTATGCCTGAAATGGTAAGGGTACTGCAGGAGTGATCAATAAAATTAACATAATACAGGTTTATAAGTGAACTTACTATACCAGTAGAGGCTTGAATGATCACTGCTGCAGTAGCTGCCCCTTCTTCTATTCCCCTTCTTTTTTTGTTATTTTTTATTTGGTTTTAAACAGTAAATAAACAAACCAATTATAAAACAAACAACTATTTACATAGGTCCACAGATGATCATTACATCAAAGTCAGACATCAACAACAGTTTATATTTTTCAAGCAAGTCTTTAAGTTTAAGCCAATATTAATATGAATGTGCAATATTAGAAGTCTTCATTTTTATACTATGTAATTCACTACTGCAAACAATGTTTGCCATACTAATAAATTCAATACTAGAGGGGGTAACTTTTCTTTTCCAATATTTAATAATTATTTTTCCGGCTATAGCAAGAATAGACCAACGAAGAGGCACTTGGGTTTTTGGGATTATTTCAGGAATCGGAGCATTAAATAAAACTAAAGGTTAAGAAATATTACATCTATCTGACAACAGAGCTTGAATGAAGTTATTAATTTCCTTCCAAAAAAGGGAGATGATTTCACATTCATATATCATATGTATCTAAACAGCTGCTATTTCAGAATGATATCTCCAGTATTTAATTATATCTGATTTATACATAATTATAATTTAAGAGTGAAAAAAGCTCTATATAAAAATTTCCAAGTGAAAATTTTCCAACATAATTAAGATGTAGTTTTATCTGTAAATTTTAATATCAATTTCATGTCTTCTTCAGATAATTCTTCATTATTAATTTTTGAGGGGTAGTTCTGATAGTAGAATATTATTTATCTCCTTCATCATTTTTTTTATTGCAGATAGTACTAAAGATTGTATGACAAACAATATATTAGGGAGAATTATCATAATAAACATTAATTGTTTTTCCATGGTAAAGAAGAATTAGTTCTAATTTGTGACTAAACTTAAAATTTTATCAACAACCTGTGGACTGTTTGTATCATATTTTTACTATTAGACATAATGGTTGAATCCTTAATTTGAAATCTTCTTTTATTTTAATGCCATTAATGTTTTTACTAGATCTAATACTATTAGCTAATGCAAAAAGTAAAGGTGATAACGGATAGCCTTTTTTTTTGCCTTTTTGTCATTTAAAAGAATTGGAAAGAAAAGGACCTATTTTAACATAAGCACAAGAGTTATTGTATAACTTAGAAATTAATGCAATTAGCTATGGTGAGAAATTATATACTTTCTGTTTTTAAACAGGTACATCCAATTAACATATTCAGGTCATTTTCACCTCCTTTCCAAAAAAGGACAATATCATCCAGGTAGCGCCCATAGACCGCCCAGAGGTCACCGAAGTCAGAGTTCATGAACAAATCCTCCCATTGTGCCAATACAATGTTGGCAAATGTTGGTGCACAGCACGCACCCATAGTGACACCAGTTCTTTGTTTAAACAGGTGTCCCTCAAAGCTGATAAAGTTGTTCTCCAGGACAAGCTCCATACATGCCCGAATTGTCAGAATAGTTCCAAGGTCAAAAGATGTCTTCATACAAAGATAGTAATAAAACCATTTGAACCCTTCATCATGTAGGATCACCGAGAACAAGTCACACACATCAGTTGTGACAAATATCAGGTCTTCGTCAAACATTTCAGGTTTAATTTTCCCTAGAAAATCCCAAGAATCTCTAATAATGGATTCCCTCCCATCCAGTACATGTTTGACCGTATTGTCAACGTATTTCATTACGAAAAACATTTTAGAGGCCTTAGCATCCACTATAGGGTGAATGGGGGGTTAGTGATGGACTTGTGTATTTTAGGAGTCCCAGATATTGTTGGGATCTTAGGATGTTTTGTATACAGGTACTCATGTGTCTCTATCAATATCTGACCATTAAGTAGCAGTTGTTCAATATGTAAGTCAATGTTTCTGTAAGCGATATTCAATTAATTGCGAGAGACTTCTACATATGTATCACATAACAGTACCTTTATGCCCTCTACACACCCCACAGTACAGACTTTTGAGATGTTATGTGACAAAGAAATCAGGGGGCTGGTACAGAATAGGAATCCTAACATACATCACAATTTGACTACAAGTGAGGTAGTGGTCCCACAGGACATTTTGGACTGTAGAGAGACAAGATTTATGAAACCAGACAAGGGTGGTGGATTAGTAGTGATGGGTCTTGATGAGTACAATTGCAGGATGTTGGAGCTTTTATACAGTGATGCATATGTAGAAGTCTCTCGCAATAAATTGAATATCTCTTACAGAAACACTGACTTACATATTGAATAACTGCTACGTAATGGTCAGATATCGATAGAGACACACGAGTACCTGTATATAAAACATCCTAGCATCCCAACAATATTTGGGACTCCTAAAATACACAAGTCCATCACTACCCCCCCCCCCCCTTCGCCCTATAGTGAATGCTAAAGCCTCTAAGACTTTTTCCTAGCGAAATACATTGACAATAAGGTCAAACATGTACCGGATGGGAGAGAATCCATTATTAGAGATTCTTAGGATTTTCTAGGGAAACTTAAATCTGAAATGTTTGATGAAGACCTGATATTTGTCATAATTGATGTGTGTGACTTGTTCTCGGTGATCCCACATGACGAAGGGCTCAAATGGTTTTGTGACTATCTTTGTATGAAGACATCTTTTGACCATGGGACTATTCTAACCATTTGGGCATGTATGTAGCTTGTCCTGGAGAACAACTTTATCAGCTTTGAGGGACACCTGTTTGAACATAGAACCGGTGTCACTATGGGTGCGTGCTGTGTACCAACATTTGCCAACATTATATTGGCACAATGGGAGGATTTGTTCATCATGAACTCTTAGATCTGAAGTAGGGACTTCATTTGTCAGCAACCTGTGGGTCTTGGATCCGATATCGGATCCGAGCCGGCAATTATTTATACAGCTATGGATCCAAGCTCCTAGCTCCTCCCCTCACCCATAATCCCCTGCCAACCCCAATTGACCTCAGATCAAGTTTGCCGCTTTTAGAGAGACAGCTGGATTGCAGAGCTCCTGGCGACTTCAGATAAGTTGTTAAGAAACTTGTTTAAAAAAACAGAAAATCTTTCCTGTTTAACTTGTGTGTGTGTTTAGGATCCCTTTAGGTTTAACTTTTACCTCTTTTAATTTTATTTTTTTAGTGTTCCTCCCCTCGCTGGTCATAGTGTGTGTGTGTGTTGTTTGTATTTTGGGGCCTGGTGTGCGTGTGTAGTCCTTTCCTTAGAAAATGTCAGAGGCCCCAAAGCCTATTTTTTCTAAGTGCACCGAGTGTGGCCATAAGCTTTCACCGGCGGATGGCCACACTCGGTGCGTTCGGTGCCTCGGGGTTGAACACCTGTCCTCAGGATGTACAATTTGTGCAGGGTTCAACCCCAGGGCACTGAAAGAGCAAAGGTCGAAACTGGTCCTGGCGGGACTTTTGCCCCCGGAGTCGGCTTCGGCCTCCGCTACTCCCGTGGCACCTCCCCAGCCTGTGGTGGTAGCCACTCCTGCCCCCCTTCCTCCAGCCAGGATTCAAACTCCCACCAAAGCGCCGGAGGATAGGGAGGCCAGGAGGGAGAAACGGAGGGAGAAGCACCACAAGCGGCGGGCTGAGGTCTCCGCTTCGGCACCCCCCCAGCTAAGCGGGATTCTCCCTCCACGGCTTCCAGGTCTCCTCCTCCTCAGCTCCGATCACCTTGCTTCTCCCCGGGACCAGAGGAGGAGGAGACCCAATCTCCGTCGAGGTCATCGAGGCGGCACTCCAGGCCTGCCTCGGTGGCCTCGTCGAGATCCACTTACAGCCTGTCTGACGCAGACTTGGACTGGAAGATGAGAAGGTTCATCCAACCCCAGCTGCAGATGGGAGTGCTCCTGCCTCCCCTCCTTTGGGGGGGAGCTCGACACCCTTTTTTGCTCCGATAGCTCCTTCTCCGACCCGCTTCTCGGGTTCGGAGCACTTGGAGCCGGGCAGCGTTGGAGCCGGGGGTGGGTCGGCGCCAACAGTACTGGGTACTTCGGATCCGACCCTGCCCTTGAGTCTGTCGGTTCCATCGTCGGATCTGACCTCTCGGAGCCATGGCCCGAGCTTTGGATCTGAGGGATTCAGTGTGCCTTCGGCTCCGTCCAGGTCGGAGCACACTGGTCCCTCGGATCCGACGGTCTCGGCGACGGTTCTGATCCCTTCATCGGATCCGAGTGGGGGTCAGCTCTTGGAGCCCAGGGAGAGCGGCTCCCCCTCGGCCTTCGATGTAGTGGAGAAGGCTCTGTCGAGAGCATCCAGACCCCCAACCCTTGACTCGGCTCCGCCCTGCACTCCCTCTCTGTTGGGCCAGGCTTCCATCACCCGGCCACAGGGACAGCCTGCTTCAATGTCCCAGGTTGTTCCTTTGGAACAGGACATTGCTGGCGAGACCTCCTCGGACAGCCCCCCCGAGGATGTGCCCCGCAAGCACAAGTGTAAGAGGAGGCACGTGGACTCCCCTGAGTCCTTAACAGAGGACACGGACTTGGATGAAGGGGAAGGCTCCCCAAGATCACCCCCCCCGAGGATGTCTCCTTTGGAGACATCATGGAAATGTTTAGGCTCAGGGGGGGTGGTCTGCCCCAAGGCTTCCTCTGATGAGTCCGTGTTCCTGGAGGCATTCAAAGCAGGCCTGTCTACCTCTTAGGTGTCCCCTCCGGCCGACCCCTTGGTGGACCTTGTGACCACTAGGGCGTGGAAGGAGCCGGACACTGTGGAGCCTATTTCCAAGTGCCCGGACAGGATATTGAGCCCCCCGCAGACCGTCCCCACTGGAGCAAAGGTCCCCCTGTAGATGCCATGTTGATGGCAGCAGCCACTAAGAGGGAATTGGCTCAGGAGAGTCCCTCGGTCCATCCTCTGAGCAAGGAGTCTCGATCAATGGATCACCTTGGGAAGCGGGTATTCAGTTCAGCGACCTTCTTGGTAAGGTCTCTGAACTACATGGCACATGTCATCAGGATGCAACGTGATCTTATCAAAGAATACGCTGCTTCCCCCCCCGGAGTCCATGTCGGCGGAGGCCACTCGTATGGCCACTGTCAGATCTGTTTCCAACACCTCTATGCGGCTTCTGTCTCACGCTACCGAGGGAGCCGCTAGAGCCAGCGGAGCGGGCCTAGTGATGAGGCACCAGGCCTGGCTCCGACATTGTGACTTCGCGGAGCCCTTTAAGGCGTCCTTTGCGAATGCCCCCTTTGATGGTTTTGCCTTATTTGGCAAAACCGTTCGCAAGACACTTGTCCAGAGTGTGAAGGACGGGAACACACTGTCTGCCATCGGAGTCCACTTCTCTGCTCCCCAGAGGTCCTTTTCCAAGAACCAAAAGGGACAGAAGAAGATGTGGTTCCGGAAATCGCAGCATTCCCAACCTGCTCTGGACAACCAGTCCTTCCGTGGCAGAGGAGGACAGGGAGGATGCTGCCCTAGAGGCAGAGGGACACCGAGAAATTTTGGGTCCAGAGAATCCTTCTCTGATCGGCCCATGCAACAGCCCTGAAGGGTTGCCCGACTGCTCCACTCTGGAGGCAGTCGGGGGACGTTTCTCGAGGCACCTGGCGGCATGGGAGTCCATTACGTCAGACCACTGGGTGCTTCAGATTATATCCAGAGGTTACAAAATCCCTATGCTTCATGTCCCCAGACTCAAGAACCTCCCCGATGTACCACCCGATCAGAGGGAGGCTGCAGCCGCGGAAATCCGGCAGCTGCTCAAAAAAAGGGCCATCCAACCCGTCCCCCCAGACCAGCTCGGATTAGGGTTTTACTCCAGGTTCTTTCTGGTGCCAGAAAAGATGGAGGACCTAAGACCAATCCTAGATCTCTCTCTTTTGAACCTGGCAGTAACCAAGGAGAAATTCCGAATGGTCACTCTTCAATCCATTCTCCCCCTGTTACGGGAGAAGGACTGGATGTGCTCTATAGTCCTCAAGGATGCGTACTACCACATCTTAATGGACAGGCGATCCAGGAGGTTTCTCCACTTCCAGCTGGGAGCCAGTCACTATCAGTTCAGGGTCCTTCCCTTTGGCCTTACCACAGCCCCCAGGGTGTTCACCAAAGTTTTAGCAGTGTTAGCGGCCCACCTGAGACTCCAGGGAATGCAGGTCTTCCTGTACCTGGACGACTGGCTCCTTACCGCCCCAACAAGGCATCTACTCTGCTCAGCCAGAGATTTGTTTCTTTGCCTAGCCCCTCAGTTAGGCGTTATGATCAATATGGACAAGTCCTCCCTTGCTCCAACACAAGTGATAGACTTCATAGGGGCCAGGTTGGATACAAGAAGTCTTCGAGCCTACCTCACCTCGCAGCGACTACACAACCTCAGTCTGCATGTGCGGGCCATCCTCCAATCAGAAGCGCCTCCCGCGGAATTGGTCCTGAGGGCACTGGGCTCTATAGCAGCGGCGATTACTCTTCTCCCATATGCTCGCCTAAACATGAGGGTATTACAGTGGACCCTTCAAGTACAGTGGTCCTTCCAGCTTCTCCCTCTTCACCACCCTGTCTCGATCAGCAAAGCTTGCAGGAGGGCCCTGTTTTGGTGGCTGCATTCCCCAGACCTCCATACAGGTCGGCCCTTCTGCGCCCCACCTCTCCTAGTCACAGTGACCACGGACGCTTCTCGCCTCGGGTGGGGGGGGCATTGCTCAGGCAGAACAGTCCAAGGCAGATGGAACAACTCAGAGACCTCCCTGCATATCAATGTTCTGGAGATGAGGGCAGTGCTGTTAGCATTGCAAGCACTTCACAACCTTCTTCCCATCGGAACCATTGCGATACAGACGGACAACATGTCAGTTGTCTTGTATATCAACAAACAGGGGGGAACCAGGTCTTATCCTCTATGCTGAGAGGCCATGAGAGTGTGGAAATGGGCGATCTCCACCAACCGCTTTCTAATCGCAATGCACATTCCGGGACAGTCCAACATCCTGGCGGACAAACTCAGCCGCACTATTCTTTCCCCTTATGAGTGGTCTCTCAACTCCCGTGTAGCGAAGCAGATTTTTGCAAAATGGGGGCAACCCTGCTGCGCTCTTTTTGCCTCTCCCTCAAATACGAAATGCGACAACTTCTTCGCCCTGATTCCCCCAACAGGGGAAGCTCCGAGAGATGCTCTAGTGCATGCTTGGCCGCCCAGACTGCTTTATGCCTATCCTCCTCTTCCCCTGATGCTAAAGATGTTACAGAAAGCCTCTCGGTTGGGGAGCAAGATGATCCTCATTGCCCCATTCTGGCCTCGACAAACTTGGTTCCCTTACCTGTGGTCTCACTCGGTGAATCCTCCCTGGATTCTAGATCCCAGTCCGGATCTGATTTCCCAACCATCAGGCTTACCGACCCCGAACCTGGACAGCCTGAAGCTAACAGTTTGGCTGCTCCAGTTCCACTCTTAATTAGGACTCCCGGTATCTCCTCTCCGGTCAAAGCCATCTTGGTGGCAGCGCATAAACCTTCCACCAGGAAGGTTTACCACAGTAAATGGAAGCTCTTTTCAGTTTGGGCGGAGCATCATAATGTGGACCCCTTTACTGCTCCGCTGACGTCAGTTTTGGACTTCCTTACAGGGCTTTTTCATCAAGGGGCTAGCTGTTCGACAGTCAAGGTACAATTGGCAGCCATCTCACATTTCCATGTAGGTCACGAAACTGGTCCCTTGATGTCAGCTAAACTATGTAAAACCTTCCTCAAGGGTACCTTTTTGCTTAGGCCCCCAATCAGAGAAGCCATACCCCCTTGGGATCTATTGCTAGTTCTTCAGGCCTTGACTGCTTCCCCTTTCGAACCAGCTGCCTCTGCTGATCTTAAATACCTGTCTTGGAAAACAGCTTTCCTAGTAGCCATCACCTCTGCGAAAAGAGTTTCAGAACTTCAAGCTCTTTCCGTAAACCCCCCTTATTTGGTTTTCCATCAGGATAGAGTGTACCTCAAGACCAATCCATCCTTCCTACCTAAGGTGGCCTCAGAAACCAACATCAATCAGTCCATCAATCTCCCTGTTTTCTTCCCTAATTACCAAAATAAAGGAGAATACAAGCTGCACTCGTTAGATGTGCACAGGCAGCTGCATTTCTATATTCATAGAACTGCTGGTCACAGACAATCTGATCAGCTGTTCGTCTCCTTTTCTAAATTCAATTTGGGTAAAGCTGTTTCGAAGGTCACCTTATCACACTGGATTTCCCAATGTATCCATCTAGCTTATGAGGCTTCTGGGAGGCCCGCACCTCAAAGGGTCCGTGCTCATTCTACTTGTTCCGTATCTACTTCTACTGCATTCAGATCTAGAGTCCCTTTGGATGATATTTGCTTGGCAGCCACTTGGGCCTCATCTCATACCTTTATTCACCACTACAAGTTGGACGTCACCTCCAGAGGTAGAGCATCCTTTGGCTCTGCAGTGCTCCGGAACTTTCTTCCATGATGGCCGCCCAAGATGCAGGTAGCTGGGGACTCTGTCCCACAGGTTGCTGACAAATGAAGTCCCTACTTCAGATTTAGAAGTTATGTACTCACCATAACGTTCCATCTGAGTAGGTGTCTTCATTTGTCTGCAACCATCCCCCCTCCTTCCCCCTGGCCTTTAGAAGATTTAGTATTATTCCTGCCTTTTTGGGATACCCTTTCAGGTATATAAGAGGGCAAACTTGATCTGAGGTCAGTTGGGGTTGGCAGGGGATTATGGGTGAGGGGAGGAGCTAGGAGCTGGGATCCAT
The DNA here is from genome assembly GCF_019279795.1 of Protopterus annectens. Lineage (NCBI taxonomy): Eukaryota > Metazoa > Chordata > Ceratodontiformes > Protopteridae > Protopterus > Protopterus annectens. The sequence goes on from NC_056734.1 coordinate 803,262,603, forward strand.
AGCTGTATAAATAATTACCAGCTCGGATCCGATATCGGATCCAAGACCCACAGGTTGCAGACAAATGAAGACACCTACTCAGATGGAACATTATGGTGAGTACATAACTTCTAATTCAGTGACCTCTGGGCACACTGTGGGCGATACCTGGACAATATTGTCCTTTTTTGAAAGGAGGTGAAAATTACCCGAATAGGTTTTTCACCTTCATTAATGGGACCACCATTTTTTTTAGGTTCACTATGAACAAAAGACAAGGATATTTTGAACTATCTTGATGTGACTGTGCAGGATAACTATGTCATGAAGGGTTTTACCTCCCATTTATTTCGCAAGCCAACATATTCATAGTCATTGTTGCACTTTTCAAGTTGGCACCCTGTACATCAAAGGAAGGCACTGGTCAAAGGGCAGTACGTCAGGCTAGCCAGGATGGCTTCACAATTTGATGATTTTTTAAGAAAATGTGGGGTACTGAAGAATATGTTAATTAAGAGAGGGTATTCTGAAAACTTTATCAGCAGTATAGAGGATGAAGTTATTACCAAGAGAGAACGTGGTAACTTTTGCCCTTTATTATTTCATGGGTTGAGTGGGCCTTCGCATAAGGAGAAATCTGACATATTTAGTAGGGCACTTATTTTGCCTTTCAATGTCAGTTTTTACGACATTAAAGAGACTGTGGTGAAGCTCTGGGCAATTTTTACTTTGTACATTGATGTCCATAATAAACTGGGCAAGAGGCCGCAGATTGTCTATAAAAAGGAAACTTCCCTGAATGGGTTATTGGAAAGATGCAACATAAAACCAGACCAGGGTGGCAGTTACAGATGTGGTAGGTGCCCACAGTACCCGTATATGACTGACACAAACAAAATTAAAATAAAAAATTATGGGTACGTCACTACACGTAGGAAACATTATTGTTACTCCAAAGGAGTTGTTTACATCGCATTATGTGATTCTTGCGACACCTGTTATGTAGGAAAAACAATTAGGGCACTGAGACAAAGAATTTACCAGCATACATACGATATTAAACATAAGAATGAAAACAATGCACTGTACAGGCACATCATCCTTCACTCACTGCATGCTTTCAAATTTTTCATCGTAGACCAAGTTGATTTGGGTCCTCCGGGGGGGGGGGGGGTCCCTTGGATGAATTTTTAGAGTTCATGGAGCTTAAGTGGCAGACTAGAACAAATGCCTGTCAGGGTCCTGGACTCAATGATAGAGTCTCTAGTAGTTCAGTACTTAAACTGAAATCTATGCTGTTTCTGTAATGTGCAAGTATTTTTTTTATCAGAAATGTGCAATCTATGCTGCTTTTGTTTTGTGCAAGCATTTTTTATCAGCAGTATACCAAATATTTAAAAAATATTTTAAAAATGTTTTCTTATTGTTTATTCTTTGGAGGAAGTGATGTTTATTTTTTGGAGGAAGTGATGTTTTTCTTTTAACCAATGTGAGTTGGGGGTGGGTTATTTAAAGATGTGTTTTAGCAAACATGGCTATTCTGATGAAGTCTCTCACCTTGACGAAAGCGCTAAATCAATAAAAAGTGTCTTGGATTATTGGATTGTGTCCTCTGTGGTTCCTAGCTTCACTATTCATCTGTGGATTTATTTAGTTTTGGTCATTCTCTTTCTAAATTGAGAGTAATGATAGAATGCTCTTTTTATTTTTATTTGCATAGTCTGTTAATGTACATATTCTTATAACTTGTCTATTTAAAATAAACCCAGTTTGATCATTGTTAATTAGTTTAGGTATAAGGAGATTAATTCCATTAGCTAAGATGGACATGAACATCTTATAGTCCACATTTAATAGTAAAACACTTTGTAGGATTCTTATCATGTTTTAAAACAGGTGATATAAGGGAATATTTCCATGATGGGTGACTTCTGCAGTTGTTTTTATTTCTCTATAGACATTATATAATTCTTTAACTGCATCATCCAGTAGTATTTTATATAGTTCTGCTATAAGACTGTCTAAGGCTGATACCTTATTATTTTTAACTTTTTTATTTGATCTTTTATTTCTGTTAAAGTGAATGGTCTATCATTTTTTTTATTTGTTCACTTGCTAATTTATTATTTATATTTTCCCTTAGAAAAGTTTCAACTATATCATTGTTATCTAGGTTATCTGTATAGTTATTTATATTTTCATAAAATAGTTTAAAGCCCTCAAGAATACCTTTAATACCTGTTCTATTTTCCTTTGTATTATTTTTATGTGTTACTATTTCTTTTATATGATTCAGTTGATTCATTTTCATTAATCTAAGAGCAAGTTTATGCAAGTTTAAAAGGGTTTACAGAATATGCCTGAAGTTTACATTTTCCAGATTTATTGAATATCTATGATTATAAAGTTAACATATTTTGTATTTAAGTTTTTAAGTTCAGACTGACTGATAATGCCATTTGGTTTTAGATTTAACTTTAGTGTGTCTATTTTGGCCTGTAGTGTATTCAATTATTTGTCCCATTCTCTTGCTTTATTGCTATACCAGCTTGTCACTCTTCCATTTAAGTAAGCCTTTTGTGAATCTCACAGGGCAATGTCAGTTACTTCACCATTCATGTATATTTCTAGGAAAAGTTTTGATCTATTTAACATACCAATCCTTGAATCCTTTTATTTTAATAATGTACACTGGTAATCTCCTGTGATGTATTAGATTGCCAGTTTTTAAAATAATATTAAATATTATAACATTATAGTCCAATAATGGACATGAAACTATTAACACCTCTTTGATATATGATAACAGTTTGTTTGAGACAAAAATTTTATCAATATTTGTTTTGTGTTCCATATCTATATGAATAATGGGTAAATTGAAGTGAGTTACTTTTCCTTAGCTCATATATATCATTTAAATTTGTTAGATTTCTACAATTTGTTAAGTGTTTGGCTGAAGATGTGATTCTTAGCTTTCTATTTGTAGTGGAACCTTTGCCTGATAAAATACAATTAAAATCACCAGCCATTATGATATCACATTTCATGTAGTAGGCTATAGTATCAAAGTAATTTTTTGCATCTTTAGCTCCGACCCCTGGAATCCAATAAGAGTTCATCAATGTATTTAGTTTTCTGTTCTACTCAAATATAAAAATGCTTAACATACCATTTTTTTCAACATAGGTATCTTTTACTTTAGGCATTACTGGTGAGTTCTTGCATAAAATGAAGGTGCATCTTCTTTTAGCTCAAAAGCCAGAACCTGTTAAAACCAAATAATTCTTTAATAAAAGTTTGTTTACATCTTTATTAAGTAAATGCGTTTCCTGTAGAAATACTATTTGAGCTTTTTGTAATTGCAAGTATTTGAACAGACTCCTCCTCTTTACTGGATTATTCAATCCATTAATATTAATAAATATGCATTTAAAATTAGACATTTACATAAGAAAAAAAATGTATGATGAAAGTGCATTTAAGTAGAGAACATATTATATACTGTATATATAACAATATGAAATCTTCAGCTATAGACAAAACGTTTGAAAGAAATAAAAACTTACCTAATGATAAAACCCTAAAACATTCCACCATGGAATAATGTATTCCTAGTTTGTTGAAAAAGACAAACAAACTACCTCTAAAACTCAATATTTGACTAACAAAGCTTAGCTCTTGCTTCTGATTCATATGAGTGTGTCTCATTTTTTAGTATGCATCATCTTAATAAAAGCTCTCAGTGAGTAATTATGAATAAGAAATGTTAAACAGGTGTTCAGAATCTTTATTATAAGTTGACCAAACTGAATATCTCTACAATCATCTTTCCCTGTACCTGACATTATCTCCCTGGTCTTCCATAGAGAGTAAGTCAGTTATTTTCATATTTATTAATTTATAGGTGAAATGATTTTATATTTTTCTATTTTATTTACTATATGTAAATTTATAATTAGGATCATAACTGTCCTTGTGGGCCATTCTGAGTCCAGCCAGAATCAAACACCGCACCTTTTGCCTGTTGGGCGAACACCTTAACCTCTATGCCAACCTCCCACCCTTGTAGACATATTTATATTCTTTAACTTTATACGTTTACTTATTCTGATCTCTTTCTATTTCTGTTTGTATATTATGTCTTGTACTGTTACTATATTCCTTGGTTTTATATTTTAGCTATAATCCTAGTGTATAGTGTCATATAATAGAACATTTATATTTACCCTTATATATATTTTAAACTCTTTAGTCCAGTACTACTGTTAGAATCAGTCCTATTTTTTCCTTAAATGTTATGTCTAATAGTATCTGGACAAACATCTGAAAAATCTTCCCTTTTAAGATTCAAACCTTCCATAATAACGTTTTCTGAGATATTAAGTTGTGTTATCCTTAAAATGAGGCAATAACAAGGAAACACAATCCTATTTTTTTTTTATTAGAAGTGTCTTTTATAGGCTAGTATATAAACTATCATTTTGGTATATTACAAACATTTAGAACTATGTAATAACTGATAGGGGTTTAGAATGCAATTCACTGTATTTTGCTTATTATCTAACTTGTATTCATTGACATCTTAGCATATCATTCAAAATAGTATGATTATTTACTTTTAGACATGAAAAAGTAACCTGGACAGTTCTTAAAATTTTGGAACTCCCTCAGCATCACGATTCTAATAAAGCTACTTCAAGCTGGTCCTCATGACAAGAGGTTGCGAATGAACAATTTATCAGCTACACTTCACAGAAAGACATGCATGAGTGAGTCCAAGCCCCCTCCACCCCATACATGAATCCCCCAAATCCTTCAAAACCACTAAAAAAACAATAAAAACCATTTCAAAGTATGCCAACAATTAAAAAGCTATTTTATTTAAAGAAATAGCATTTAATGATTCAGTAAGCACTATTTGTATGGGATGTTTAATATAAAGCAGACTGTCAGTTTTTAAAGAAGACATAGCATACTTGCATTAAAAGAATGACAGTTATGTGTCATCCAGTTTTAACTTTTAAAAGTGTGAACGTTACTCTAATTATTTGATAACATTCCAATAATAACTTTTATATATATATATATATATATATATATATATATATATATATATATATATATATAAGAAACTATATTTGTTATACTTTGTTTATAGCACATCTAAGATTGCACTACAGTGGGGAAAAGGAAAGTTTCATACATGCTGTTTACTTTCTAGCCAACTATGGCTGTTTGATGTTTTCTTTTACAATAATGTGCTGTTTCTTTGAAAGGGATGTTCATGGGCTTGTGTTCAGCGAATGTCCATTCGATGAATGTGTCATTCAATGGCCAAACATAGACCCATTTTGTTTCAGAAGAAATTTAGTGTTATTTACATTTTCAAGTAATCTTCCATCAAAATCAGACATTGCCTCTTCTGTACTCGAGATTTATGATTGTTGTTTAAGAGATTCACTCACCAGTTCCATTTGTTTTTTACATTCCTCTTTGAAATTGTCCATTTTGCTTTCTAATTTATTTATCTTTACAGATAACTGACAGATGCTACTTAGTATAGCCTGTATGTCTTTTTTCATAGTACTGTTCTGTACACTGGGCTTAGAGTGGCTCATTCTGTGACAATTAGTTCTTTTTAATTTTCTTGACAGGAAAAAGCAATTAAAAGTGTTTCAAACTTGTTATTTTTTGTAATAATTATTTCAGCTGATGTTCAGCTATAAATCCATCAAGTTTTGAAACGTTCTATTTGAGTTTTTTTAGTAAAAATCCCATCAGAGATGTTAAAATGAAGCAGAGGCAAAAATCAATGCTGTTAACTGATTGCCATCTTGGCCACGCTCCTCATCCTCATTATTTTTTAATGTGTTGTTTATGATAGGGTGTGGACATTTATTTTTACTTGTTTCCTGCATTGCCTGTTCAGGGCTCAGCCTCCCCGTCTCTGTCAGCTTGAAAGCTGTGAAGGGCTTGGTGCCCAAACCTGTCATTTTAATCAGCTCAGCTTGAGTTAACTGATGGTTTGGGCTCATGGAAGGTGCCCTGAAGCTCTGGAAGCTGGCCAGCTGTTATATACTTGGCAGGATATAACTCACATAACTAAGGCTACTACAGCAGTAATCATTTGAGTAAGTACTGTTATGGTAATTTTACTTACACAAATGTACTTTTTCCATTCTTCCCTCATGCTTCAGGGCAGTCATTCACAACAAATGACTCAGACTTTGTTTTGGGAGCAGTGTCAATGGAAGCAAAAGTACATGGTCTTTGGAACAAAAAAGACAGACCAAAATACAAACATAAAGGAGATGTTTGGTCTCATAAATGCTCTCAACTCTTTCAATCATCTGTTATCCCTGGGGCTTCTGCAACTGCTTGCAGACAATATCACAGTGATGTGGTACACCTGATACATAAACAAGGAAGGGGAACTAGATTTTACCCTTTGTGCAGATTAGCCACTGTAGCTGGGCTATATCTTTTCAGCACAGTCTCAGTCTACAGGCCTCTTACATTCCATCAGAGCAAAATTGTTTTGCAGACAAGCTGAACAGGACCAGGAAAGACCCTCACAAACTGAAACTGAATCAAGGGGTCTTCCAAGATTTGATCCATCTATGAGAAAGACCACATATATATATTTTTACCTCAACTCTAAACAGCTAGAAGGCAAAATTCTGCTTCAGGACCCTATGCAAGAAGGCCTGGAAGACAGATGTCTTTTCTTTTCCTTGGACAGGAATGATCATGTATGTTCACTTCCATCCTTTCCACTAATATCCAGGGTACTAAGGAAGTGAAAATTTCAGGAGAACTCCTTAAAGATAATTACAGTGACTCTCTTCTGGCCAAGATAATCATTTACTGTTTAAACTAAAAAAACAACAAAAACCTCCAAATGAAACACTTTATTCTTGCTCGCTGACGTCTCGGCAGAAAATGCCTTCTATGAGTACATACTTTAAACAGCTAAAATACACATCTTATATATACTTAAAATTAACACCATCAAACAATTATTCAATCCAACAATTAAAAATTTAAAAGGCAAAGTTCTTTAAAGTAACACTTGCCAGTTAAACTCCACATTCATTCCCTTAGGAATCAAGGTGTCAAATTTCAATATATAAAAGCTTCTTTAAAAAGAAGTTTGTTTTTTCCACTACCTTCACCCAAATTAATTTGATCCACTTTATCCAAAATTGTGGCTTGTAGACCCCTTACAGAACCTCCATGTACTTTTAAAAAATGTTGTGCTACTGAACCTTGTTCTTTTTGATTATCAATAGCACGAATGTGTTCTAATACCCTTATTCTGAGAGCCCTTTTAGACTCGCCAATGTAAATTTTGTCACATGGACATCCGAGGGCATAAACTATGCCCTCAGTGTCGCATCTAAATTCCCCTTTAAATTCAAATCTCTGATCATTTATATACTTAAAACAAGGTGCAATAAATTTATGTGCCTTACATTTTCCACATCCTACAGTACCCCTATTACCCATGGTTCTAACTAAGCTCTCAGTAGGATTTTTAAATTTAGATTTAACCAAAAAAATGTTTATACTGTAACCAACCCTATATGAGCTTACTAATTTCTTGGGCATCCAAGTACATCCAGCCTTCAAAGAATATAAAAATTGCCACTGTTGTTGAGCAATATCCATGAATTTCTTACTAAACCCTTCTTTGGATTCTTCTCAGTGTTCATTAGATAACTATGTGGTTCATCCATCTGAGTCCAATCGAGAGAAAACACAGTCTTCTCATAGTGGTGGCTGTAATTTGAGACCAAATGAGCACAACTTTACTGCGTGGGATAAGTGGGAAGAAGAAAGGAACAACCGTTTATTTAATCCTTTTTTGACCATTGGAAGAAGGTTTATGAGTACTGTCAGTCCTGAGAATAAGACACTCTGTGCTAAATTAGAGCAGTTAATGAGAAAAGAAACTGCTGTTTTTTTAAATATTCAGAGCCTTACCAAGTATCTGGAACTTGACTTAACCCCTAGAGGGTTGAGAGCTTATAAAGATCCTGCTACACCATTTGATTTAAGTAGTAATAGTGATACATTATTTCAAAAACATTGGATTGCAGCCGCACATAAATGTGTGGTTCACTGGCTGTCTATTCTCATAGAGCGAGACAGGTTGAAGCAAAAAGAATTATGGACTGCGATTGGGGCTATGTGCATGAATCTGATTTCCATTTCAGGCTCTGAATTTGTGGATAAATTGCTTATAGATATCAATAGTAAATTGAAAGCTTTTGAAGATGAAATTTTACAAAGAAAAACTTCTTACAGATACCCATGACTATGACGATGGTACGGCCTTTGGTGGGAGAGCCAATAGGAAAAGAGGAAGAAGTCATGTGATGTTTCAAGGGAGTAATGGGGGTGAGGAACGGCTTTCATTTTCCTCCATGCGCACTTCTTACAATACTTCCTCGGTAGAGGAAGAGAATCATGGAGGGAATGAGTTTCCTCCCCTGCTGAAAGTACAGAGAGCTATGGAATTTCAACAGACCTTTCAGAATGGGCCGAATGGCCGGTTTGGGGAACCTTCAAATAGAAAATGCCAGCGAGAAAGTCAGTTCTCCCACCAATGGGATCCCCACTTCCCACAAAATAACTACAACAAACGGAGCAAATGGTAATAATGATTGTTATATTTTCAACTTATCAGGACATGTTTTTACGAATACAGAACTTTCAGTGCTTGAATGTGGACTCAGATTTGTTTGCCCTGTTGTGCCAAGGTTACATGATGTTAAACGGGACATTTTTGGACTGGTTAGAAAATTACAGTTGAAATGTTTATTTGGTTCCGTATGGAACAATGAGCATAATGTTTGTTCAACTGATGTCAGTTTGGATTCTAGTTTTGAAGATGATAGTTTTTTTTCTTGTGTCTCAGATGAAGTGTATAATGCTGATAATTTGTTAGATGCGAGCAATATCAAGGTACAAAGCAAGTATGTTCCTATTTTAATGATGCAGACATTAACTGTTTTCATAAAATAGTTGATTTCTTTGTTGAATGTGGGTTGAAAGAGTTTTTAAAAAAAACGGGGTGACATTGTTTTCAATTTAACATGAAATGAATGGGCAGCATTGCTTACTATGTCTAAATATGATTTATTTATTTTATTTATTTATTTTTATTTTACATTTGTTGACCGGGCTAGTCTAACTGGATGCATGTCCATTTTCAGTAGAGGCCCAGGGAGATAAGCTCCAATATTAAGCTAATATAACAGTAGTATAAAAAATGAAAAGTAAAAGAAACATAAAAATAAAACATTAAATACATTATTGCTGGAGGCTAACATTGTAGAAACTAACATCAAAAAGAATCATGTGTACAAGGTTTAGCAGTACAGTAGTTCTAGAAGCAAATATCTATAGTTTAGGGGTTGACATTTGCCATGTAGAAGAGCAGGAAAAAGAAAGAAAGAGTAAAACTAATTATTAAGTTTGTTCAGAATTATACACTCAAATAAAATAGTTGGTATACATTTAAAGCTGAAATACAAGTGCCTGGAGCAGGGGTAAGGTTCCAATTGTATGTACTACAGGGTAGTTCGCAGACAAGAGAAGACTCCAACTAATCCAACTAGGTGGTTGTAAGAGGGTGGAAAAACAGTAATATTGTACAGTTAGTGTTAATCTGGGTTAATGCATGGGCATAGCCATTGTGTTTTAAGGAGTAATTTTAGTTGGTTTTTGAAAAGTGGTAATGATGAAAGTAATTGTAGGCTGCTGGGAAGCCTATTCCAAATCTTCCCTACAGAATGAAAGAAAAGGGAGTTTCCTGCTTTATTATAGGATTTCTGGATGGTTACTAGTAATGTATTTGCCGAGCAAAGGGTAGTAATATTTCTATAGGGGGAGATTAGGATACTGAAAATAGAAGAATTGTTGGGCTGATAAAGTATCTTACGGGTGATAGTAAGTTGTTGAAGTAGTAGCTGGTTATCCAGTTCTAGCTATCCTAGCTGTTTGAGATTTAGACAATGGTGGGTTCTAAATGGTGATCCAGTGGCAAATCTGGCAATGTTGTTATAGGAGGTTGCCCGTTTATTAAGGTTACTTTTGGAAAGATTAGTATAAATGGGTGAGGCATAGAGGAGGGTAGAGATTAGGTGGGTTTGGACAATGGTGGTTCTGGCTTCAGGGGTAAGGAAAGATTTTATCCTGTAGAGAGAGCCAAGTTTTCTGTTAACAGTTTTAATAGTCGTGTTAATATGTGAGTCAAAGTTAAGGTGTTGATCAATTGTTATGCCTAATAGTTTGGTGGTTGGGTCAAGAGCAATGACAGTACCATTGTTGGACTTAACAGTGAGATCAATTGGGGAGGACTTTAGTGTTGGAGTAAATAGCAATAATTTATTTTTTTTGGCATTTAATAGGAGGCAACATTGTAGGAACCATTTTTCAACTGAGTTAAATACAGATTGAGTAATGGTTTAGAGCTCAGCTGATGAGGAGGCAGTACACACTAGTATAGAATCATCTGCATATTGAATGCAGGTGGCTTGAGGAATATTTATATTTAGATCATTAATGAATTTTGAGAAAAGGAGAGGTCCCAGGATAGAGCCCTGTGGGACCCCAAGAGTAATAGGAAGATGAGTGGAAAGGTTATTGTCCCAGAGGTCAGCTTGTTGTCTATTTTCTAAGTAGGACTTGAACCATTGTAGTGCCTGTGAGTTGAGTGAGAGTGATTTTAGTATGTCTAGAAGTATTTGATGGTTCATCATATCAAAAGCTTTAGAAAGGTCAATAAAAAGGGCAGCAGAAAGCTTATTATTGTTACAATGTTTGTTCAAAGAAGGATAAGAGAGCAGTAGTGGTACTGTGGAAAGGCCTAAAACCATGCTGACAGTCTGATCGTAGGTTATTTTGGAGAAGGTGATCAAGTAGTTGGTGGATGCATTTTTCCATTACTTTAGCTTGAGGAGAGAGTAGGGCTATGTGGCGAAAGTTAGAAAGTTTGGTTGAGTTACCACCCTTGTGAAGTGGGATTATGTGAGAGATTTTCCAGAGAGATGGGATGGAGCCTTCAGTAATGGTTCTATTGATAAGTATGGAAATAGGGTAAGAAAGTACTTTTGCTGCGATTTGCAGGTATTCAGCTGGTAGAAGATCAGCTGCGGGGTACATGGTTTAAGTTTGGTAAGTAGGGTATAGATGAGGGATGTAGGAACTGTCTTTAAATGAAAGGTAGGGGGTGTGCTAGTTAGGGAGGATGGGAGGGTTGAGCTAACAGGAGGTAAGGAGTTAGCAAGAGATTGTACAGTTTCTGTAAAGAAGGTATTGAAAGCGTCAGCAATCTCATTGGGAGTGTTTAGGGAGAGACCTGATGGGATTGGAGTCCTGGAGTGGCCTGGGTGTAAAAGTCTATTTATAGCTGACCAGAAAGTTTGTGTTTTTTCTTGATGCTTGTGCTGGAGTTTAAAGTAGTAGTTTTTTTATCAAGGAGTATTGATTTTTAGTGGCATTTCTCATGTGTTTATAGTTCTGGTGATCAGTTAGGTTTTTAGTGTTTCTCCATTTAGACCAGATCTTATTTCCTAATAGGATTTTTTGGCTAGTCTTTTTAGTGAGCCATGGAGCAGCTTTACTTGTAGTTCTTATAGATAGAGTAGGGGCATGGTATTCCAGGATTTCTAGGAATTTGGAGGTAAAATAGGATACTGCTTCCTCGAGGGGGAGTTGTTTTAAGGGAGACCAGTCACAGGCTTGCAGCTCAGCTTGGAAGATAACAGGATTAAAGTCTTTTTTGTTTTGTGTAGTTTTAAAGATGGTTTGATTTGGAATGAAGTTTTTTGCCTGATTATATAAGTAAGGAAGTGGTCGCTAATATCATCAGCAAGGGTATCTGCTTTATAAGAGAAGGGATGGCTATTTACTAAGATCCAGTCTAATGTACTTTCTTTGCTACTAGGCTTATGGATTCTGGTTGGGGTGGTGATAATTTGAGTGAAGCAATAGAGAGTTATATGGACTGTAGGTTTGCATGAGGTACAGCTATTCCAGTCAATATTAAAATCACCAAGTGCAGTGGTTTCTTGTGGGAAGGATGAAGAAAGCCGGCAGAGGATACTTTCAAGGATATTAATGTTATTGCCTGGAGGTAGGTAGAAGCATATTATGTAAATGGATTTGCTAGCGTTGACCAGAAGCTTAGAGATAAGGATTTCTAGATTACTATCTAAAGGTAGTTGTATATCCACTGTGGAAACATGTAGCTCAGACTTATATAGAATTGCTACCCCACCACCCTTTTTGGTTGTACGGTCTAATCTTATTATATTATAACCTGGTGGGATGACTTCATTGTCCTTTGTCACTGGTTTGAGCCAAGTTTTTGTTAGACATAGGACATCAAAAGAATGGGTGTCTAGTAGAGCATGAAGTTGGCTAATTTTATTATTTAAGCTCTGCATGTTAAGATGAGCTATGAATAAAGAGTTAGGAGTTCTAGTGGGGGTGAAAGGGGTGGTGGGATGGGGTTGGTGGGGCTTGAGTGGGGTGTTGTTGTATGGTCCTGGGTTGGGATGAATATCACCGTGAAGTAGAGGGTGTTGTTGTAGAGTAAATAAGAACTTTAGGAGTTTGCAGAGAATATTTTGTGACTTTCTGGCTTGCTGAAAAGTAATATGGGCTAACCTATGATACTTTGGGGAGAGGTAGGTTGAGGTAGAGGTGATGTTAGCATGGCTATGGGAGGTTGGTTGACTCAGAGGTAATGTTTGTTTTAGGGGATGGAGGGATTCAGTATAATGTAGGTTTTCATACAAGGTAAGGACAAAGGGTATAGATAGAATAGGTGTTACAGCAAGTAAGAGAAAAAGATTTGTAAGTCTTGGTTTGTGTGACAAGGGCATTGTAAGGAAGAAGATAGAGTGAAGTCAAAATAAGGGTTGTTAATGAGATAGATTGGAGTCAGATAGTATATTAGGCTGGGTAATATAAAGAGTATTATGAGTGTAGGTGTGTATGTATGTAATCTTTCAGGAAAAGTTAGTTTGGTAAGTGGGTAATTAGGGGAAGGGGTGTGGCCTGTGATGTATAAATGTAGGAGCACTGGGGGTGGGTGGGAATTGGGGGTAGGGGAGCGGAGTGAGCCCGCAGGGGAAACGGAGTGAGTAGAGCCAGACAGGGAAAAAAATGTCGAGGAGAACAATCAGTAAAGCGTGAAAGTTAGAAGGTAAGTTTGTAGAGTTGTGGAGGAAAGTAAAGAGGGTTGCAGGAAGAGACTTTGGATATTAGAGGAGTGCTGTGTGGAATAAGATCTACTGGGACATGAATTAGAGGGTGAAATAGAATGCAGAAAAAGGTTGGGAACTCAATTTAGGGAGAATAGGTAAAGAAAAGGTAAAGGAATTACAGGGCAGTAAGCTATAAGTATAACTCCACCTGGTGGCCAGACACTTAATTGCAGCAGGAGAAAAGGTCCCCTAAAGGGGATATGAAGCTATGGTAGAGGAGGGAGATATCCTAGTTAGGAATAAGGAGGGTATAAAGGGGAAGTAAGGGTTATTTTAATGCTAAAAAGAAGGAGATTTGGCTGCTGGCTAACCTGGCAGGGAAGTTTAACCTAGCAGTAGTATTCAACTAAGCGATAGCACCATTATAAGACATACTTTCACTGTTTTCCTTTCAGGGAAATGACTCTCAGGGAGCAGGTAGATTATGTCACTATTCAGGACTCTATTCTTTGGCATCCAGCAGGGCACATTCAGGTAGGCTAGTGCAGGGACAAGCAGGAACACAACGCTGGTACATGTAGGAAATAAAAGAAAAAATTGGTGAGGCTAACAGTACAGGAATTAGGGATTACAAGCAGTGAAATTTCACAGACACAGGTTCAAGAGTCACCTCAGTGGGTGATTCCAATATCCTATGATTTCTCACAAAAAATACTGTTTGCAGTCCTATTAAGGTACTACAGCAGTTCAAAACTTGCTTACTGTAGGTTGGAGATTAATAGGGCAGTGTCAGACATCAGGTGTGAGAGGTCGCTAACTTCTCTATAGATACTTACAGAGAGAGAACACTTTTCCATATAAAACCTACATACAGATACTTTGGTTTGAATAGGCTAAAGAGGTTCAATGCTCTAGCATATAGACAAACTGAGTAAGAGAAAAAAAATACACTCAAATAACATTGCTGGTTTAGCTAGTTAGTAAATACTGTAGTGGCGGCCTGATCAATTGCCTATGCTCCTCACAACTTGATAAAATGGCTTCCAAAAGGAAGTAGACCCAGCACGCATTCTAAGTGCACCAGATTACTAGATAGTTATATGCAGTGGAACCCTGCTCCGGACACAATATATTTAGCGAGTGAAACAGTCTGTTTTAGCCTTAAAACTTAAAAATGTTATTATGTTGGTGTGTAAGCCACAGATATTGTAAGAGACATGATGATTATGCAGTTAAAAACTCTAGAAAGACACATTCAATAACCTACATTAATTTCACAAGCAAGCAGAACGTCGTAGATAAGTTCCGCACTAGTTAATATAGACAGTTAGATAGCAAAAATCAATTACTAAACCAGAACACAACATTTGGAAGGAACCAAGTCTAGAATAGTTTAGATATGCAGGCAGATAGTGTAACAGAAACTCTAAAATTCCCTATGGGTGTAATGTTATCTCCGTGCAAGAGTTTACAGCAGAAAGGGTAGCAAAAACTGTAGAATAACCTACAGGTGTAATGCTATCTCCATGCAAGCGTTTACAGCAGAAAAACTAATGCACATTCAGATAAGCAGCTATAAAACACAAATATCTTGAACAATCCCTGACTATGAACAATATTTATGGAGGGAGAAAGTATACACCATACCTTGAATGTCCACAGACAGCTCAGATACTGTCTTGAAAAAACAAGATCTTCCAGAACTTCTGATCAGTTATTCATTTCTTGTGAAGGTAAGTAAAAAGGCAACCAGAGTCAAAACAGTATGTTTCCAAATGGTTGTCTTAGTCTGTTACATTTTGCTATTCCCACCACAGCAAAACTATTACAGACAGGGTTAAGGCTCATTCTACCAGGGTTTTGGCTTCATCTTTTGATGTTTGGGATTCTAGAAGCATTTTAGTAGCAGCAATGTAGTCCTCCTAAGCAGTATGAACTAGATTCCTTTTCCAGGTGTAGGACAGGCTTTGCTAGGACCATTCTTCATGTCTCCTTGACCCTTATACTTCCAACTCCCAGTCTGTCTAAGTTATGGTAATCTACAAATATAGCTTAGGCTACAGCAGCAGTGATCAATATGAAGAGCATAATTTAGTTGTGTAAGTAAACTTAACATAACAATTGATGTTTGAATGATTGTTTCTGCAGTAGTCACCCTCTCCCTCCATTCCTCTTATTTCTGTATGTTTTTGTGCCAGAGCATGAACATTTGTTTTTCTTTTCCTAACATTGTCGTTCTTGGGGCTTTAGCCTCCCTATCTCCATCTCTGTCTGTCTCTCTATTGGCATGAAAGCTTGGCTTGATGTGCAGACTTGACTTTTAGTCAGTTTAGCTCGAGCTGACTAACCGTCTGGATGCATTGAAGGTTCCATAAAGCTTTAAAAGCTGGCAGGCTGTTATATCCTAAGCAGGTTATAACCCATATAGCTTAAGTTACTGCAGTAGTGATCATTAGATCATCTGCTGTTATGGTAAATGTAGTTATACAAGTGTAACTGTACTTTCCTGCATTGTCGCTGAAATATACCCTGTTGGCTTGTCCAGTTAATGAATAAAAACAGTACTGAGAAAGTGCAAAGTGTGCAATACACTGGAGGGAACCTGAAAGGATGTTTCCTTTATGCAGATTTCTAATGAGGTCTCATCTGGAATTCTACAAGCACATCTGGAAACCTTAAGAGTACAGCTAATCTGCCTGTGCATATGACAGAAATACTTATATATGTGTTGTTTATTAAATAGTAGAAAAATAAAGAAAGAAGCTTTGGGACCAGAAAACTGAAGTGTGTCTGTTTAGAATTAGTGCATACGTTCATAGGTTCATAGGTGTGTACGAGGCTAATGGCCCTGGAGCCTTTACAAGCCTAGCTCATAGAACTGCCCTGGCATCGTGCTGCCCGACGTTAGTTCTCAGTGCCTCCATCAAGCAGAGCCACTGGAGTGATCCCTGGGGTGACATTTCTATTACCCATCCACTCATCACGATTTCTCTTGAAGAGGAACAGCGAGGTGCTCTGCTTGACATGTATGGGAAGTCTATTCCAGAGCGTGGGTAGTCTCTGGGTGAGGAACCTATCCCAACAGCATGTTCTGTTGATTGTGGTAATGAGGTTGAGGTCTCTGGAGCATGTGGTGCGGAGGGATTGGGATTTCTTTAGATGTAGCATTTCTAACAGAGCTGGGTCAGATATGGCTTTGTAAGTCAAGCAAAGATCTCCTCTAAGTAGGTAATATGAGACAGAGAATAGCTGGGCTGTTTTGAGTCTGTCTGTGTAGGGCATGTGTTTAATGCCTAGGATCCTCTTCGTGAGATACTTCTGTGGCCTCTCCAGCTGTTGCAGGTGTCTAGTGAGGTACATGCCAAATGGGGCATTATACTCAATGACTGGCCTAATGAGGGAAGAGTAGAGAGAGATGATGACCTCTTTCTTCCTGGATGCAAAACCCTTGGTAATGAAATGGGCCACATAAAAGGACTTTCTGATCACAGTGGCAGTGTGGTGGTTGAAGGAGAGATTGCTGTCAATCTGTGTCCCTAGAATTCTTATAACGCCTTCAATGCTCAGTGGGCTCCCATCGATGTGATAATTAGTGGGAACTGAGTTTTTACCAAAGGTGATGATGACACATTTTTTGGCATTAAGCTTAAGGCCATGATTTCGACACCAGTCATAGGTCTCAATGAGGCATTTCTGTAGGATGTCTGCATCATGTGGGCAGTTAATAATGGCTCCCAGCTTGCAGTCATCTGCGAACTTGGTCAGCCAGAGTCCCTTTGTGTTGGCCTGGACTTCTGAGAAGTAGATGCCGAACAGGAGAAGATCCAGGACCAATTCCTGTGGGACTCCACTCGTGACTAGTTGGCAGTCTAACTTGGAGGCTATTACTTTCACACTGTGTGTTCTGTTAGCCAGTTTGCAACCCACCTAGTGATATAGGGGTTAATGCCTAGTTTGGTGAGTTTATCAGTAATTCCTGAGTGAGGAATGGTATCAAAGGCCTTGGCCAGATTGAGGTAGGCTGTATGCACTGCCTTATCTTCATCTACAGCCCTGGTGACTGACTCAAAGAAGTCAAACAGGTTGAGCAGGCATGATCGCCCTTTCACAAAGCCAAATTACATGGGGTCTAGAATTTGGTAATGTCCTATATCTTTGTTAATGATGATGCGCACCATAGCTTTACATGTCAGACTCATCAGGCTAATGGGGCGATAATTCCCAGGATCTGTAGTTGCTCCCCCTTTATGGAGAGGGATGACTGTAGCAGTGCGCTATTTGGAAGGGACAAAGCCTGGCTGTGACTGAACAGGGAACACAGATGTGGTGCCAGTTCTCATTGTAGTTCATGTAGAATACAGCCAGGGATATTATCAGGTCCCCATGGAAGCTGTATTCTTGGCCTTGGACAATGCAGTTTTAACCTGTGCTGCAGTAATGCTGGGTGCCTTGCATTCTTCCGATATTGTGATTGGTCCTTTAGGAGGGAAGAGAGGGGTAAAGTTGCCATTGAATCTGTTGGCCAGTATGTTGGCAATATCTGTTGGCTCAGTATAGAAGGAACCACTGTGCAGTAACTCAGAGCACATCTGGGTATTGCCATGGAGGTTCTTGATATAACTATAGAAGGCTTGGTGATTGTTTTTAGTGTCTGCTACAATTCTGCCTTTACAGCTGGCTTTAGAGGATTTGATGATCGATCCCAACTTTTTGTTGAGGCTAATAAGGGAGTTTTTCCAGTCTTGGGACTTCACCTTTTCTTCAACAGTTTCTTCCTTCGGTTGTAGAGTTTATTAATGGCAGGGGACCACAAGATTGGCTTCCTTTTTTGGAGGAGAGCATTTTGGTTCTGTTGGGTATGGCTAGTTCCATGCATTTATGTACATGTTTGTACAGTACATTGGTGTATGATTCTGCAATCATGCAGCTATTTTCCATTGGTATGGGTGCCATGAAGTTAGCCACCTCTGTTTTTAGGAGCCCAAAGTCAGCTTTGGAGAAGTTTTTCAAGATGGTTACCTTTGCGGGGGTTGTAAGTGAGATGTGGATTTCCATGATGATTAGTTTATGGCCATATCTGACCAGGGAGGGATTGACTACTGTTGTAGAGCAACAGTCACCCATGTTAGTAATAACCAGATCAAGGATGTTGCTTCCTCTAGTGGGGGTCAGAATGAGCTGGTCCAGGACATTGAAATAGATGAATTCCAGGAAGTGTTGGGCCAGTGTATTGGTGCTTGAGTAGTTCTCCCAGTTGATGGAGGGGTAGTTGAATTCTTCTAGTTGAGAGTGTTGGGTTGGACCTTGATAGATTCCAGGGTGCTTAGGAACATGGAGTGAGAGTCTAGGGACATGGTTGGGGACCTATAGCAGGCTATGGCCTTGATCGCCATTTTAACCAGTGTTTGTTGTACCTGAAGTATCCCAGATGCATTATGCTAGGCTACTAGTCTGGAGGTGTGCATATCCTTTATGAATATGGAGACATCACTGCCTTTGGAGCTACGGTCCATGTTTCGGGGCCGAAAGGTGTGGAGTAAGTTATAGCCTGGTAGTGCAGGGGTGCTTTCTGCTGCTTTAAACCAGGTCTTCGTTACAGCACAAATTGATGTTCTCCATTTTGAGGAGTGCTTCGAGCGAGCGCATCTTGAGATTTAGACTTCTGGCATTGAGCAGCATGACCCTCAGATTGCATTTATTTATAGCTGCTACAGTGGTAATTTGGTCTTTGGAACACTACCTACAAAAGGCACTATAGGGGTGGCAAGAGCCTTAGCCAGTACCCAGAAACCCAGGGGTGACAGATGCAGGCCATCTCTGACAAAGCATCGAGGTCTGTCAGTAATGTCATCCCAAGCAGACAGATACTGGATCCCCTTAGAATGACACCAGAAACTTAGCCAATTGTTGAAGTCAATATTTTTTTGTTTGTACTGCGGTATCATTCTGGGTGACGGTAGGATACTGCTCAGGGCTAGGGTCATAACTGCTTGGGCCACATAATCCGACAGCTCCACCATGTCTCTTTTTATGTAATCCTAGGAGGTGCATCTCAGGTCATTTACATCCACATGGACAATGACAGAGTCATACTTGTACTTGTGGAGTGACCTGAGTGCGTGTGTTATGTATCAGATTCTGACACCTGATAGACAGCTGATTGTTACCTTCTCCTTATTCAATCTACAGAGTGCAACATCTGTGTGCCTCACTATTGAGTCACCTATGATTAGTGTATTGGGCAAGGTGTTTAGCCTTAGGGGCTTAGGTTGAGGGACACACTGTGGAGGTGAGCTATGTGTCCTGTGGTTTGTGCTATGTTGTGGTGGTTGAGAAACATTTCTGTCTTGGAGGTCTCTGCTGTTTGTGTAAATTTATTTTGAGACCTTACGCAAAGGTGGGTGTGTGATTTGTGTTTTTATGTGAGAGATGTGATGGTGGATGTTCTGGAGGGCTATGTATTCCATGTGGTGTGGTGCAGGTGTTGACCTTCTTCTCTTGACCAGCTAGCCCAGTCTTGGCTGGAGAGTGCATAACTTCCAATTTGGTGATATAAGTGCATCTCTCACAAGTCTACATGTTGGGAGGTAAGAGGAGAGGGTTGTGTACATGAGGCAGTTGCTACACTGCCTCAGAATGCCCAAGTGCACCAGGTTAATAGGAGAAAGCACAGGGAACTGCCCTTTAATCATGTTAGGAGGGGTGGTCATAACTACTAAGTACTGGAGCTAGTTACTTGAAGAACACCTAGTGCTGATGGCACTTAGGTGTGCTACAACAATTGCTACAAAAACCTATTGAAGTGCAAAGTGATTAAGCTATTTGAAGTGCAAGAGAGAAAGAACTAGCAAGATTCAAGGGAAAAATGGAAGAGCAGACTTTCTGGCACCAGTAATAGTTTCACTCAGCTCTGCACCACTAGACAGAGCTTAAATAAGCGTAAACCCACACAAACACGGGCTTTTAAAAGAGAAAGTTGAAAGGGATTGAAAAACTGCCCAAATGGCCAATAAACTATAGTTTCTGGGCCAGAAATCACTCCTCTTGTGGTAGATAGGCTATCTAGTGCTTACTACTCCCACTGATAAGCTAGAAGGCTTCCCTCCAACACAGAAAGGCTTGGGGAGTTCAGAAGCTTACAAACAGTACTGGATACAGCAAATCTGTACCTGGACTAGACTTGTTACAGGAAAGGCGGTAAACACGTGCAAATGTGGGCTTTTAAACCAGAAAGTTGAAAGGGATGGAAAACTGCCCAAACAGCCAATACACTACAATTCTGACATATATAGGAATGTCAGAAGTACAGTTCCAGAAGAGATCTTCTCATGACACTCAGTAACAGAGATGAAGGACATTTTTATTATGCTAAACAGTCAGTTAGTCAGTAGTATATTGTATAGCCAAAGGTCCAGTTTTAAGAGTTTTAAGGCAAGATGAAGAGAGTCTAGGTGAAGACAATGAATAAGTTGCAAGGTTCTGCCCCAGCGTTTATACAGAGAGTAAGCCAAATGCCCAGATTAAAGGGGAGTGGTGGAAATCCATTAGATGCAGCAACATAATCCATGGAAAGAATAATTTGGAGAAAAGAGAAAGCCATAACAACCTAACTATAAAGGAGCACTGTCAAGTGGATTTTGCTGGGGGAGTAGCCAGTTAATGCACTCCTCCTTTTAGGCAGTGAGTGCTAGGTTCACAAGATATGCTATCTAAAGTGTTATTCTAGAAAAACTGGAATCATTCAGAAAGGGAGAATAAATACCTACAACTATTCCACTGCAAGACAGGAAGATGCAGATATGCTGGTTAACTAGAACGAATAGTGAGTACAGTGACAAAAAATAAATAAATAACAAGTAGACCTTCCCTACCATCAAAAACACTGCCAAAGCCACCAAGAGAGTTGTATATTTGGTCCAAGCAATTCCATACTCTTTCTACAATGATAATGTTTTCCCATACTTCAGTATGTATTTTCAGGCCTCAGTGGTGACATCACAGTATCATTATCTGCTTATCCATCTGTTTTTCCCATCTGTTGTTTTCCTTCTCTCTCTCTGTCTGTTCTTATCACTACCATCTAGTCACAATCAATAAAAGCCTTAACAAGTACAAGCCAGTACTCTCACCCTTTTCTGCATACAGCAGACCCCTGTTTTCTGTACAAGAAATAAAGTATTTAGTGATTTAGGCTGGATTGTTCACATGATACTCCAGTTTACAGTAAGACCAAAATGTGCATAAAGTTAGATAACAAAAACAAGTATGTGGTCAGAGACTGTAGCCAACAGAGTATTGAAACTGGATTTTCTACTACCAGCAGCCTGTTTTAAATAATACCACTGACAGCGGGCATCTTAATTCAAGTAATGGTAATCTACATCTGGTACTATGAGACAAATGCTTCAGTCATTTTATTCCCATATAGAGATTTTTGTCTTATATGCAATTACTTTTGCATTTTTAATAAAGCTACTTACACTACTTCCTCTGACTAATGTAATGAAAAAGAAATTGAAGGATTAATTATTGACTACCGTGTTTCATCAGAGGGGTAGAGCAACTTGAATGTAATCCAGATCTCTGTAAACTGTGAAAAATATAAAAGGATTTGGTTGACAACATGCAGTGTCAGATATCTGTACTGCTGAATCATGTCTGTTTCCTTTTGTCATGTTACAACAACAAAGATTTTTTTTTTGTCAATTTTGTTGTGTGATCTGAAAAAAATAATATTGAAACTGCTTGCATACATTTTTTGGCTTTAAAAATGCTGTGCTAGTCCTACACTCAAACATGCTATTCAGCTAATTAAAGTGTATTCCTGTAAATATATAAATTAATCCTTATTTATAGGGAAATCCTGTATAAATAACTCGGCCAGTTAATTCATAATTTAATAACAACAGTTTACTGTATTGACTTGAAGTGCAAAAACTTTATTCAGCGAGCCTAAAATGTTAAATTAGAGAAGGGTGACAAGAGGCAAAAAAGATGGGCGGCCACAGTGGTGCAGCTGTTAGTGTTGCCGCCTGACAGCAAGAGGATCTCCGGTTCAATCCTCGGTTATGGTGCCTTCTGTACAGATTCTGCATGTCCTCCCTGTGATCGCATGGGTTTCCTCTGGGTGCTCCGGTTTCCTCCCACATCCCAAAGACATGCTGTAGGTGGATTGACACTCTAAATTGGCTTTAGGTGTGAGGGCATATGTGTGCCTTCTCTGGAAGGTTGGGCACCAGGCTGGCAACTCAACACTGTAAAAACTCCACTGCCAATCATGAGCGGACAAGTGATCCACTGTGGCAGCCCCTAACCGGGAAAAAAGCCGAAATAAGTTATTTATTTATTTATTGATTGCTTGATTGCTACCAGGGCAGATGGTCAAACTTCTCTTATGTCTCATCAAGTAAATAGAAGGTCCGGCTGCATGAAAACAAATGGATGAACCTTCAGCTCAACAGGATATTTTTCTTACATAAATTTTTTCAGGGGAGTAAGCCCCTTTGCACTCCCTCATATGGGCACCCCTGCATATAACATAAATATACTAAATTCAAATTCCATTAACCATGGAGGAAAAAAGTCTCCACAAAACAGAAACTTATTACTGATGCTGTAATAGAAACAGCATCAGTAATGTTTTCCTACGAGCAGATGTGCCGGATGCTGTTGAAGGCTTGGGGGGGGGGGGTGGAGGGTGAGAGGGGCACTTAATGATCTAAAAAAGGCATTTTTTTTTTCAAAATATTTACTCCCTCAACATACATTCACATACGTTCACTTGGAGGACATTTTGAGCTTAGTTAGTTTCCCTTTTGGTGCTTATTAACAATTCTTGTATCCTAGTGAGAATAACTGTGAC
Organism: Protopterus annectens; assembly: GCF_019279795.1. Lineage (NCBI taxonomy): Eukaryota > Metazoa > Chordata > Ceratodontiformes > Protopteridae > Protopterus > Protopterus annectens. The sequence continues at coordinate 803,285,667 of NC_056734.1, forward strand.
CATACCATAGATAATTGGAGGGGACCTATGTAAGGGTTGCAGCATTTAAGAACTTACTCTATCCATTACTGGCACGAGGGGCAATCCTGGGGTGCATTCTGTTAAGATACCTAGACTGAGTATTTCTGATGCCATTTGACTTGCTGATGTTGAGTAGGTCCATCAGAGGATGCCTTATATGCCAGACACAGGTCACCTGTTAGCACTCTGTAGGATAACAAGTATAGTGATAAGGCTTTGAGGTAGTCCATGCAAGACTTATTGTTTAGGACTTGTATCATTTTAGTAAGGTATCTCTGTGGACATTCCAGTTGCTGCATGTGTTTGGACAGATACATGCCAAAGTGGGCATTATACAAAATGATTGAGCTAATGAGGGCTTTGTAAAGGGGACAATAATATCTATAGATGTAGTCGCAATCAATTTGTTCATAAGCTGTGCTATATAGAAAGACTATCATATGACACATTTTGGTTGAAGGTTAGGTCAAAGCCAAACAACTGGTTCAGCTCTCAGGAGGGTATTGTCTATTTGGTAGTTCCCTGGGGTAGATGACTTCCCAAAGGATATGATAATGTATTTTCAATTCATGATTCTGGCACCAATTACTGTTTGGGACAAAGAAAGGTATGAAGTCTGAATCTCAAATGTCTGTGATTATTTTCTGACTTTTGTCAGAGACAATCATTTGCCAAAAACTCACAATTTTATGAGTAACAAGCCAGAAATATGAGGCAAAAATCTGGGCATTCTGTGAAAATCTGTACAATTGAGAGGTATGATATTGTTCCATATGTTACACACGTACTTCAGCCATGCACAGACACGTACAATGCATTTACATTTGTGTCTGTAATGTATGTTGGATATTATGAGATGTTCTGTAGTCCTATCTCGCCTTCATTCTTACATATGGGTTCGGAGCTGATCCTCATGGCAAGGTAGGTATCCCATAGTGCACTAGTAAGAATCCCCAGATCTCATTTGCCGCATCTATTAGTTCAGAAGTGCTCTCTTTCTTGGCTGTGGCTAAGTTGGATATTTTGCTCATTCAAAATTGTTACTGTGGTTCTTTTTGACTATAATAGTTTAATAATTAATAACTTACTGTTGTTTCCTAGTAGTAGTAGTTAGTGTGTTTTCTAACTTTTATTGCACATTGTTGTTGCAAATTGTTGGCCATCGCTTCCACAGGCCTTGTTTTCCCTCTGGTATCCCTTCTTTTTGTGTGCTAGTTATTACTAAAATGTTTTCTTAGGCATAGGTTCCTTTTTTAGTTAGAACCTATTCCAGCTTTTGTTGGTTGCTTGCTTGTTTGTTCTCTATCTCGCCTTCCCTTCGTTTCAAGTTAGAGGACCTAGTCCTCTATTGCCTTTCCTTGTGTGTTGTTTCCTCAGCAGGGCTAGGCCTGTTTAAATTAGAGGACCTAGTCCTCTGTTGTTTTTCCTTGTGTGTAAGTGTTTTCTTGAGCAGGGCTAGGCCAGTTTAAGTTAGTGGACCTTGTCCTCTCTTCCTATCATCCTCTATGTTTACCTTTTTGTGATTGCTTTTGTGACAATATGTCTAAAGAATCTAAAGATCATAAACCTTTGGGTTTTAAAAAGTGTCTTAAATGTTCTCAAAAAATGTCCCTGACTGATGGACATAGTAGTTGTGTTTATTGCTTGGGAGCCATACATCTTCAGGAGACATGTACCTTTTGCCACTCCTTTAGTTCTTAGGTTTTCCAGGAAAGGAAGAACAAATTGATCTTGAAAGGTTTCCTTAAACCTTCCTTTGAGGAGGATTTAGCCAGCTCTTCATCAACTCATTCAGGTCTCCCTCTTCTAAAAAAAGAGAAAGTCAAGTCGGTCAAAAGACAGTCTCCCACACCGACTGTTTTATATGGACCTCCACAAAAAAATTACTAAACTGGACAAACCTTCTACCTCTTTGGCGCCTCTAACTTTGGAGTTTATTGACATTGACATTCCAGTCTCGGCCCCAAGGTTTATCGGAGCTGACTACTGAACTCTTACCTTGGAGCTGGTCTAGAGATTTATTAATGGTGTCTCAGACACTAAGATCTCCGATTTTACAGAGATCTCAATCAACTACCTTGTCTTCCAGATCTTCCAAGAGTCTTTCTGAGGAGGATGTCGTGAGAGTGGTGCTTAGACATTTGAAGTCGTCGGCGCTAACAAATTTGCTGCCGGCTCCGACCCAATTGGTCCCAGAGCCATCTAAGACCATATTACCTGCTTCTGTTCCTCCTCTGAGCCATGTTGGTGTTTTGGAGCCAGATCTATCTGTCTGTGCCATTTGTTGTGGAACCGTTGGTTCCAGCACCCGTACTGTCTGTCTCAGAGCTGAGTTCTCTGACACCTTCAGTGCCATCCTTGGTGTCTAGGAGCTGAAGCTCACCAGTTGGCCCCGACAGGGATGCTCAGACCTGAACTTCTTCGGATCCGAGCCTACCTTTCAGTGCGTCGGCTTGGCTGAGCTCGGATCCTGCATCTATTTCGGAGCCAATCGCTCTGGAGCCGAGGGCTACTTCCACTTCCTCGGAACCTATGGTGTCCTCAGAGCTGGAGAGATCTGCCTTCAAGGTGATGAGGAGCGTGCTGTCTAGGTCTTCAGCTCCACACAAGGGTACCGATGCTGTTCCCTCTCAAGCTCCAACCTCTATCTCAGCACCATCTCTCTCTCTCTCTCTCTCTCTTGACAGTAGAGACCCACAGCCTCAGGAACCCCCACTGGGTGGCCCCCAGTCTTCCAAGATCTCCCCAGAATATCCTTCTGAGGAGCCTCCTCAGAAGAGAACTTGCAAGAGGAAGCATGTAGACTCCCATGATGAGTCCATCATCTCTGACACTGACCTCAAGGAGTCAGAAGGGTCCCCTAGGTCGTCCGTTGATGATATCTCCTTCATAGATATCCTAGAGATCCTGAAACAGAGGGGTGGCTGGCCCACTGTCACCTCTTCTGATGCTGAGTCAGTGTACCTGAAGGCTTTCGGGTGTCAACCTTCAGCCTTTTGGGTGCCTCCACCTTTCGATGAGCTGTTAGATTTAGTCAGTCGAAAGGTGTGGGAAACTCCAGATGCTGTGGAACCAGTCCCCAGAAGGCCCAACAAATTTCTTTCAGCTCCCAAAGAGAAAGAGTTTTTGATTAAAAGTGTGCCTGTAGATGCCATGGTGGCGGCAGCAGCCACAAAGAAGGAACTAGCGGAAACTTCCTCATCTGTCCAGCCGACGAACAAGGAGTCTCAAACAATGGACAGATACGGGAAGCATATCTTCTCTTCAGCGGCTTTTACACTCAGATCGCTGAATTACCTCACCCATTTCACTAGGCTTCAAAGAGATCTCCTAAAGGAGCTAGGAGATACTCTCCAAGGTACTTTAACTGAAGGGGTCCCTGAGAAGGTTACTGCTCAGTTGTCTACCTTAAACTCCATTGTTAACTCCTCCATGAGGCTGATATTTTATGCAGTGGATGGAGCAAGCAGGGCAGTGGGTTCAGGAGTTTCCTTTAGGAGACACTCCTGGATGCGCTTATGTAATTTTGTGGAGCCCTTCAAATTTGTATTTACCAACGCCCCCTTTGACAGTTCCTCTCTATTTGGACCAAAGGTAAAAGACACACTCACCAGATGTGAGCAGGAAGAGAAAACTCTCTCTGCTGTGGGAGTACGTTTTTCTGTCCCTTCTAGACCATACCCTAAGGGTCAATGAGGTGGGAAAATGTGGTTCAAGAAATCTCAGCGATTTTTCCCAGACGCACAAGGTAATTCCTTCTTCAGAGGCAGAGGAGGAGGAAGTAATGGTAGATATTGCCCTAGAGGCGGGGGGGGGGTCCGCAAAACCAGGGTGGCTGCGATTCCTTTCGTGGACATCCCTATCAGCGCTCCTGAAGTGGGGCCTAACTGCACTTCTCTGGAGACAGTCGGGGGTCGCTTATCTTTGTACCCAGAAGCCTGGCATGACATCACACAAGACAAGTGAGTACAAGGAATAATTTCTAGAGGATACTCCATACCCTTCTCTTCTCCACCTCATCCCACCAAGAAAACCTCAGATGTTCCACCCAATCACAGGGATCAAGCAACTATAGAAGTCCAAAAGTTGCTCCAAAAGAGAGTCATCCAAACCATCCCGCAGACCAGATAGGATTCGGAACTTAGTCTAGATTCTCTTTAGTGCCAAAATGAACATGGGACTGGAGGCCCATTTTGGATCTCAGCAAGTTAAACGAATCAGTAAAGAAGTCCAAGTTCTGAATGGTAACACTGCAGTCTATACTCCCTCTGTTAGGGAAAGACAATTGGATGTGCTCCATAGACCTCCAAGATGCGTACTACCACATAAAAATGGACAGAGTATCAAGAAGTCATTTACGCTTCCGGCTGGGAGCCAGTCATTACCAATTTCGTGCTCTGCCCTTTGGTCTCACCACAGCCCCCAGGGTGTTCACCAAATGCATGGCTGTAGTAACAGCTCACTTGAGACATCTTGCATTCCAAGTGTTTCCATACCTGGATGACTGGCTCTTGACTGCCACCACCAGGCACCTACTTCTACAAGCCAGGGATTCAACCATCTGAGTCTGCACTCAGCTAAGGATTTATGTAAACTGGGAAAAGTCTGCCTTGTCACCCTCTCAATATGTGACTTTTATAGGCGCAGAAATAGACACAGTCTCAATGATGGCTCACCTTCCTTCAGACAGAATACAAAATCTAAGACAACAAATATACAGCCTGCTTCCCCAACACAAAGTCAAAGCGAAGACAGTGCTCAAACTTCTAGGAACCATGGCCTCTACTATAACTCTAGTTCAACTAGCCAGACTACATATGACAATTCTACAATGGCTACTCTTTTCCCAGTGGTCTCTTCAGCAACTGCCTCTGTCTCATCCCATTTTAATAACAGAATCTTGCAAAAAGGACCTTCGTTGGTGGATCCAGTCCAATCAACTAATGATAGGGACACCATTCATTCCTTGCTAACCCGTTGCTACTGTGACCACAGATGCCTCCCAGATGGGGGGGCATTATCGAGGAAGGACAGTCCAAGGCACATGGCAAGAACATGAGGCTCACTTGCATATCAATGTCCTAGAGATGAGAGCAGTGCTACTAGCGTTGCAAGCACTTCACAACTTTCTTCCTCTAGGGACAATAGCAATCCAATCAGACAATATGTCAGTGGTATGGTATATAAACAAACAAGGGGAACCATATCCTACCCTCTAAGTCGAGAGGCTCTTCATGTTTGGCAGTGGGTGATATCATCCCAATGCTTTATAGTTGCAACACATATCCTGGGGACAACCAATATAATAGCAGACAAACGCAGCAGGGCAATCTTGATGCCTCACGAGTGGTCTCTGTATCAGAAAGTCGCAGAACAGATTTTCTGCAAATGGGGACAGCCTTGCTGTGATCTGTTTGCTAGCCCAATAAACACCAAATGCAGCAGCTACTTCTCCCTTATCCCCCCCCCTCGGTGGAGACACAGAGAGATGCACTTGTACATAATTGGCCCTCAGGACTTCTTTACGCCTTTCCTCCCTTTCCGCTAATATCGAAAGTGATCCAGAAAGCAAAGACCTTGGGAAGCAGAATGATTCTTATCACTCCTTACTGGCCTCGTCAGATTTGGTTCCCCTTTCTCGGGCCTCACCTTCTGGACGATCCATGGACTCTGGACCCAGTACCAAACCTTTTGACACATATGTCAGGCACATTCCGTCCCTGTCTTCACACCCTCAACTTGACAGCATGGCTGCTAAACTTCCATCCCTAGTCACACTTCACGATTTCTCCCCTGCAGTTACACATATCCTGATGTCTTCTCACAAACCTTCTACGAGAAAATTGCATGCTAGCAAACTGAAAAGATTTTCTCTCTGGGCATGAGTTAAAAACATAGATCCATACACAGCCTCCATTCCCTTACTGATAGAATTTCTAACCAAACTTTTTTATCAGGGATCAGCTACTGCTACAATCAAAGTTCAATCAGCAGCTATCTCCAATTTTCATTTGGGACAACATGAACCTAATCTTATGGCTCACAGATTGTGTAAATCATTTTTAAAAGGCACTATCTTGCTAAGGCCACCATTTCAAGAACCTGTATCTCCCTGGGATGTAAAATTTGTTCTTTCAAAGCTTAACTCTCCGCCTTTTGAACCTTCACATACTTGTGATTTAAAGTTCCTTTCATGGAAGGCTATTTTTCTAGTAGCCATTACATCCACCAGAAGAGTGTCAGAGCTGCAAGCACTTTCAGTCAAATCTCCTTACTTCATTTTTCATAGAGACAGAGTTTCCCTTTGTACAAATCCGTCCTTCATCCCCAGGGTTTGTTCTCAATCTAATATGAATCAAACTATTAAGCTGCCAGTCTTTTTTCCTAATCATTCAAACAAAGCGGAATATAAGTTCCTTCAACTTGATGTACACAGACAGTTAAGGCTCTATCTACATAGAACCAAAGAGTTTAGGAAATTAGACCGATTGTTTGTATCTTTTTTTGGAGACGAGAAAAGGTATGCCAGTCTCCAAGATAATGTTATCAAACTGGATTTCAAATTGTATATCTTTTATTTACTCTTCTAATGGCAAAGAACTCCCATTTAAAATTAAAGCTCATTCTACCAGATCTGTATCCACATCTGCTGCTTTTCAAGACAGAATTCCAATGGACAGTATATGTGCAGCAGCAACTTGGGCTACCCCTTATACTTTCATTACTCATTAAAAATTGGATTTGGCCTCCAGGGGAAGAGCCTCCTTTGGTTCCATGGATCTTAGGAGTATATTCCTGTTAGCCACCCGAGAAAAAGGTGCTAGGGATGCTGTCCCATATGTAAGAATGAAGGCGAAATAGGACTACAGAACATAAAGAAGTTATGTACTCACCATAATGTTCCATGTTTGTAGTACATCTTGCCCTTCATTCTTACGAACCCACCCACCTACCCCCGTCCATGTATCCTTGGAGGATCTGGAGACAAGATAGTGTCTATCTTCCTTAGGGTTGGAGACCTTTCATCTTTGTTTTTCCTTGTGGAAATACCTTCTATCACTTTTATAGACAGCAGCAAACAAGATCTGGGGATTCTTACTAGTGCACTATGGGATACCTACCTTGCTACCAGCCAACTGAGAGACTTCAAGCTTTGTAATCGGCCATGTCAGAGCAGAGGATCGGCTCAGAACCCATATGTAAGAATGAAGGGCGAGATGGACTACAGGCATGGAAAATTATGGTGAGTACATAACTTCTTTTTTTCCAGTCAGACTATAAGCTTGAAGTAGCAATAGTTTAGTGTATGCACTTAATATTAACACCATAAGACCTTGATAAAAAAAGAAAAAATTTCTGCTTGCACCTCTCCAGAAATTTCAGTGAAAAATCTATCTACATATCGAATGGCATATTTGTACTCAGTTAACAACCATAGCTCTTAACCTTCCACATCCAAAATACTGAACACTACCTCTCATAATGTGGAGCAAACAAGCAAACTGTAAAATATTTACAAGCTTAGTAACAACTTAAACTAGTAAGTTCACAGAATGGCTAAAATGTGTTAGTTTATACTAATAAAATGTTCTTTTGAAAAATTAATATAATTCAGTATAATTTACTGTGGATATTAGTTACCACTAAATGTGTGACATGACAGACTCTTTTTATGTGGAACTATGTGAAACATTAATTTTTTAATACTCAAAATGAGGCCCGTTTACTCAAAAACTATGTTGACAGCTTCTTATCGACAATAGCCACTTTTAGTGAAAATAGCATAAGATCATTAACTGAGACACACTTTGTAAAGGAAAAGGGCCAGCCACAATAAAATATTTCCCATGAGTCACACCTCTCATGCTACAGTACCTGCATTTTCAGGTACTTTCACAGTTGGGATCTGCACTCCAGTTACCCAACAAGGAAAAACAAAAGGACAACAAACCCACACTTCCAACACAGTCTCCTCTTTAGTGTTGTGCAAAATAATCTGCCCTGCGGATGGCTAAATAAACAGAAATACGAGTACACACAAGTCTTTAAATACATAAATCTGATGACGGTCTTTGAAAAACAAGCATTCGAGTTCCATCTCAGCAAATGATTAAAATTGCTAAAGAATTATGTAATTGAAAACAATTTATCTTGTGAAAAGCACTTAAAAGGCAAAAAGCAAAATCAAGTCATAGACACTGACCCATCTGACCCCACCCCATCATTATTTAACACACTAGGCCAGTAATCAAAACTGGGTCAGCTGGGACATAGTCAGGGCTAGCTCTCCCTAAGTCATAGAGCCCTACAGTGGAGATTACAACCCTATCTGTACACGCCCATAAAGCGACACACACACACACACACACACACACACACACACACACACACACACACACACACACTTTGTCTCTCGTACAGAAATGAACAATATTAAATTATTTACACACAGACACACATACACTTACCTTCTTTCTCAACTGAATGGCCACATGCGTACACACACATTTATTTTCTCTCTCGATGGAACTGCTAGTTTAAATTCCGTGTGCAAGTGCGGAATGTATTTACATCTGTGTTGGTGTGTGCGCATGCGACGCACACAAGGTCCTCCTTAAAGGAGAAGGCACTTGCACCACAGAGTGAAGAAGTTTTTTTTTTTTCTTAATTGTCAACCTGCAGCTATAAAAGTGGGAGAGCGCTCATCCCCCCCACCCCAATTTATGGTTCTGGTGCTTATGCCTACGAGAAAAAGCACTTAAGAAGTTACAGCTCATCCAGGTGTGATCGACAAATTGCAGCCTTAACCACTTCACAATCGACCACCTATAGGAAAGCTGATGGTCAGGACAGATGAGATAATTCTTTCTGAATCTTTAAAGCCATTAATGATCAAGGACAAAAACAAAGTACAGTATGTAGTACATTGTCAATGTGTAAAGAGTTTTTATTTATGTTGCTACACAGTAGTAAAAAAATACTAATCTTAAAACACTATACGCTATGTTTTAATCTTTACTTTCATTGAACATTATAGTTCTTCTACACAATAATGGTAATGTCAATAGTAAAGTCACTTACGTTAATGCTGGGAGGGATCTCCTCAATCACCTATCATACATAATATATAGGATAGGTTAATTTGAGTATAAAATGGCCTGCAAGGGCAGATAGCCTAGTACTTATGTATGAATATGGAATATCAGAAATAAAGACCTTTAAAATGCTTTTCTTAATGCATGCAGTCTTAATATAAAATGAACCAGTCTTGAAGCATGGCTAGTAACAGAAAATCACCATATTCTTGTTGTATCAGAAACCTGACTGAAGGATGATTGCTGCCCCTCTATTTGTATACAGAGCAATTTCTAAATATATAATGACAAAAGACCAGAGCCTAGATCTGGTGGTGATGGTGCTTCAGTTCCAGTCAAAAGGAATGCTTCTATTACAGTTGTGGATTGCATTAATTCTCATACTCCAGATGACAACAGTCCCAACTGAATGCCCTCTCACATCACGTTTGGTGATCATGCTCATACAATAGACTGCTGCAGTTACATCCCTCCACCCTCTTCTGTCTATTCTTTCCATAAAAGTCTACAACATATGTTCCTTAAAGGAGTACATAATAACACAGTAATTCCTGGTGATTTTTATATCAATGCTATTGGGAAAGGGTCTTTGACTCTGAACAAAATGTGTCAGCAATTTAGCCTGGCCCAAATAATGTAAGGTCGCACATGAACCAATACAAGAACTGTCTCTACCTCCACACTTGACTTAGTAATAGCCAACATATAAAATGGATGTCTTCTCACTGAAGTACTCCCAATTCCCTGAGTGACTGCTCATCCACTAAATCCATTTGGTCATTCATAACATATAAAAAACCTCCTCAAATAATTGAATGAAGATGTTTCCCTAATAATAAGCTACCAAATCTCAACACCTCACTCAGTGGTGGAGACTGGACTTGCTTATATTTCATGTTTGAACCCACCTATTCTTCAGAAGTTTTCAACACAAAACTGACCACAATTGTGGGTACACTGTTCCTCCATACAAAAGAAGGCTTAGAGCTTATTAAAAACAAAATTAAAACTAATGATTCTGCCTGGAAGAACTGGAGAAGGAACCCAGACAATACAGAGCTACACCAAACATTTCTGAATTTAAGGAAAGAAACAAGAATTGTAACAAATACTGCAAAAGCCTTGTACCTTAGACAGAAACAGGAAGCAAACTGCTCTAGACTGAATCAGTTTTGAAAAGAAATAAAATGCTTAACAGGGGCATTAGATAATTCTTCAGCCACCAAGAAAGAACCCTTAACAGTGAATCATTCCAAGTTTGCTAACGATTATGCTCAGTTTTTTGCAGTCCACCATAAATTAAATAGCTAAAGCCTTTCCAACAATTTACTCCCCACCAGCAAAAACAACCTTCATCCCCTGCGCTATACTCTTCAGCCTCTTGTACAGCAATCTTTCACTTTTCTGAAATTTCAGTAAAACTGACCAGGTCCCTACTTCTCATATTCAACAATTTAGGGTCTAAATTCAGCAATCTTCATCCCACCTTCCTAAGACTTACAGCTGAAAAAAAATTGCATAATCCCTTACTCATATCTTTAACATCTCTTTCACCTCAGACACTGTGCTCAGGACCGGCCTTTGGTCAACTGGTTCTCTAGGCAAAAGGTCTTCACAGCACCCCCCCCCCGAAACACCACCTTGTACCCCCATCCTGGTCTACTGACACCATCCAGCTTACTGGAAGAGCACCCCTGCTAGAGTGGCGCCCTAGGCGACCACCTAGTTGGCCTATGCCTAAGGCTGGCTATGACTGTGCCACCAGCATTCAAGCACACAGTTATAATCCCTCTACCTAAAGTTACTTCTCCTAATGTGCTGAATGATTATAAACCAATTTCTACCCTGTGCAGTATCACCAAAATATCTGAAAAACTTTTATACAAGCAACTACTTAAGCATATTAACAGCTATGGCTTGTTATGTGGTGGACAACACAACTTTTGCAATGTTTTCAGTAACTGTATTGCCTTGGTAATGGCCACTGATACTATTTATTGAAACCTGAATGAGGGACTTATTACTGTAGGTCTCTTTGTTGACATGACACAGGCTTTTAAACAGCCATACTCTTCTCAACAAACTCAAAAGACTCAACTTTGGTGATAAAACTGTCTATTGGTTTCACAGCTATCTAAAACACAGAATCTTCCAAGTCCATACAATGTCTCATCGTGTACTGCAGGTAAATTTAATACAGGTGTACCACAAGGGTCTAGGTCCTCTTCTCTCTTTTCTCTTTGTTAATGATCTCTCCCTATAATTACCAAATCATAAATTAATGATGCATGCAGATGATACATTGCTCCTGCAAGCCATTACTAGCCAGTCTGACCTAAAAATCAAGTTACAGGGCAATTTCACTCAGTTATTCACCTGGTCCACTACTAACAAACTAGTAATTAACTTCAAGAAAACAATGTCATGATCTTTGCTTCAGCCAAGAAATTACCCACTATTCCTCCTATTCCCTTAGCAGATTTTAATGGGAACATAATAATTAATGTCACTGAATAGAGGTAACTAGGTCTAATACTCAAAGCTACCCTTTTCCGTTAACACACACACAAATTTTGTAACTAATAAAGTCCTTGCTCAATTAAAAATATGTTACAAGATCAGTCACTTGCTATTCCCTACTGTTCATAGGCCATTGCTAAAAATATTTTAATACCCAGACTTGAATGTGGCCTTCCTTTTCTTGTGCATTCAGCCCACAATAGTTACAGAATACAGGTGGCTGAGAATAAAATCTGCAGATTCATTCTATTAGCAGACCACCAGATACACCATTGTAATTTATTAAAAATTTCCAAATAGCTTTTAGTACCTCACAGAGTAACTTTTCTTCTAAGTACTCTAATTTACAAAGTGCTAAAACATGGTCACCACTGCCCCTTTAAGAGTGAAACTACCTTTACAAGACAGCCCTTATGTACTCAGAAGTATACAGGACAACAGTTTCACTCTAGTACACTCTCCGTTTTAAATTACTGTAGGTGAGACAGCCTTCTCTAGAATGAGACCTGATACCTTGAACCACCTGCCTACAGACACCAAAGATCTAGAAACTAATAAAAGCTTCAGAGATGAGCTTAAAGAACATCTCTTTATCAACTGATATTTTAAACATTAATATATTGCTAGCTCTTCAGTGATTCCATCGTCTCAGGATAAAAAATAAAAAAAAACAGGCGAGAGCTTGATTAATACTTGCCAGTTGAATTGTCTTGCTTCATTTGGTAAATATTCATCATTTATGTGCTTGATGTTGTTATTCTTGGGACAGTCTCTCCCATAGGCTTCCAAATGTTGTATCACATAACAACACCCCTCACGCCCACATAGTTTCCTATGTTTCATTGTGCATGTACTTCATTAATTATTATGGCTGTTCTCTTATTCAGATCATGGAACATACCTCTTTATGTATTATTCCTTAAATAAGTACAGAAAAACAACAGATGAGATCAGATACAGCCTTTAGTCATGCTCTAGTATGTGCAGAATGCAGTATACTTTTACAAGTCTTTTACAAGTGTTTATAGTCATTGAATGTCAGAGTCTTTTATTTAGCATGCTTCAAGAAAACGAGAAAGACAGAAACATGAAATTATAGTACAAGAGATGAGTAGCTTTTAGAATGAGTACCACTGGTGTACTTACCAAAGTGGGACAGTTATTTTACTTCCAAAATAAGTAGCATAAAGTTGTTTTAATTTTCAGTTTCAATAAATATACTATTTTCGTCCTATACTGTAAAGTAATGATAATATAATTAGTAAAGTCAATGTTTTAACAGCTGAATATCCAAACACCTTGTGGTGAGGTGATTTTTTTTTTATAACAGCTAGCCTTATGCAGCAATCGGCCACTAATCCTATGTTATTTCATGGGGCAGAGCCAATGGTCACAATATGAGTGGTACATATTTTGATGCACATTACATTTCATATTTTGCTAGGACTAGAACTGCATGTATGGTGACTTTCAGGCATGAATGATTTGTACATTACTGGAGATCTGCAGTTCTGATCCTTTGTATGTGTAACTTGCATAAAGCAAGTGTAGTTTTCATATAGCATGAGCCATTATTTTTTTTAGTGGGAGTAAACTATTTAGATCTGTTTGAGGTCAAAATATTTATCCGAGAATTTTTATAAATTAAGTGGTAATTTATGGCACTTTATCAATATATGTCTATGAAACTGAAAGGTGTGCATTTGTAATTAATTTTATCTGTATATAACGAGAAGAATTTAAATATTTTAACAATTTTACTTAACTATGAATATGGTGCACCCAGAATATCAGGCTAATATAAGTTATGCTTTTGTCTGACTCTCTGTGTTGCTTTGGAGTAATATAAAATGGTATAATTTTGCTTACTCTCTTTTTTCAGGGAGTCATGTAGAAATGTGGCTACACAAAGTTTTTTACATGAATTGTTATAAAGAAACATATTCACTGAAAAAATACCTGTTTTTTCTAATGAAGAGTGTCAGTTTTCATTATATGACTCATGAAACAATAGTGCTGCCTTAACGAAGAGAATCCTGACAGAGGAGAAGAAAAAAGGAGTGAAAGTTATAAATGTTGCAGGCAGCTTTGAGTTGAGGGGGTAATTTACCTTGTACATTGTCAATGTGGTGCATAATCGACTCTCCAGCCGACACAAGCATCCTCCAAAAGGGCCTCATAGAAACAAACAATTGGTGCCAGAGCCATGGCCTCAAGCTAAATGCCAAAAAGTGTATAGTCATCCCCTTTGGCAAAAACAAAGTGCCCACAAATTACCACATAGGTGGTAATCCATTAAGTACAGAAGAAGTAATTAGGGACCTGGGGACCCAAGTTGATAGCAATCTCTCATTTGACAACCACGTGGCCAAAGTGGTTAGAAAAACATTTTATATAGCCCACCTAATCATGAAGGGATTCACATCTAGATCAGGGGACATCATCGTGCCTCTTTACTCATCCCTCATCAGGCCCATAATTGAGTACAATGCCCCTTTTGGGATGTACCTTACCAGACACCTGCAGCAACTGGAAAGACCCCAAAAGTACCTCACCAAGAGGATCAAAGGGCTCAAACAGATGCCATATGCTGCCCAGTTAAAGAAACTCCAGCTCTACTCAGTGGCATACCGCCTGTTCAGAGGCGATCTGTGCCTGACGATAAAGCCATGTCCAACCCGAATTAATGGACATGCTGCACCTCAGAAAATCCAAATCCCATCGAGCTACGCCGAGAGACTTGAACCTCAGCACTGAAATAAATAGGACATGCTGGAGGGACAGATTCATAACCCAGAGGCTCCCTTCACTCTGGAATAAAATCCCAGTCCAGGTTAGGCAGAGTCCCTCATTGACTCTCTTCAAGAGGAATCTTGATGAGTGGATGGGAGATCGTAGGTTTACCCCTGGTATCACTTCTGTGTCACTGTTAGACAGAGGCACAGTATACTAACCTCGAAAAAGGGCATAGCAAAATAAATTAAAAATGGGTGGCGAAAGCCAAACACATTCTGGCTAGGCTTATAAATGCCCTAGGGCAGATAGCCTAGTATGAACCTATGAACCTATGAACCTATAAAATGAAAGTGGATGCATTCCAGCCTAAGTCCCAGGTATTATTATGGTTTCACTACTGCTCAGTGGTAATCAGATTGATGTTTCAGTGAGAGAAATCGTGTTACAGCCTAGCAGTAGTACCCAAGAACATAGCTTTCATCTTAGAAAAGTTGTTGTGCAGGTAAGTCATAGAACATACGTAACATAAATGAAAGTGGATCCAGCATAAATGAAAGGTATTAGAAATGAGATGCGTTTTCACTTCTGCTCAGTGGTAATGACACTGATGTTTCAGAGGAAAATATTGGTACTTATGTATTATCGCAACCACATTTTCATGGTTGCGATAATTGCTCTTGTTTCACTCAAATAATCTCTGTTAAGATTAAAAAGGTCAGCAAAACTGTTAAGAAGTCTTCTGGGATATTGGTGATGGGCTTGGAAGAGGAATAAGAATGAAATAAGGAAGTGGGTAGCGTGTTTTGCTGACGTCAGGCAATGAATACAGCACTCAGGATTGTGACTGCTGCTTCTGACACTTCTTAAGCCTAAGAGAGAAAATCAGTGACCTACATGCACCTCTGACATTTTCATAAACGCTGGTTTAAAAGGACTTTGAAAAAAATGCCACCCCCATCATGAGTGTGGAGGAACAAAATACCTGTTACTTGCGCAGGTTAACACTCTTAAAACAGTGCACGCCTCTTTGGTCTGTGTGGATTTCATAAAGTGTATTCATGCTCGAGAGATTGCATACCAACCCCAGAATAAGCTGTTCACATAATCCACCCTCCCCTTTAGAAAAGCATCAGTTACTGCAACTTTAACATTGAAAGGTATATTTTCAATTGTGTTCACAACTTGTCAGAAATAAATAGTTTACCAAAAGTATGATTCCTATGTCTGTCTTTTTATTCTCAGGATTCGATCCTCACAGTCCTTTCATTAGTAAGACAGCAGCCATGTCAATTCAAATATGTGTGTGTAATGCACGCAAAACAAGAAGCGTAATTGTTCAGTAATTTGTCAGCGTTAAGTTAATCCAAATGTATTCCTTAGCAATAACGAGTTACCAAAACACTTTGTAGTGTTTCCTGTACTCATTTGCTTTCTAGTATGTGAATTTCGCAACCTCGAAAATGTGGTTGCGATAATAAGCAAGTACCGAAAATCCTTGTTACAGCCTAGCAGCAGTACCTAAGAACATAGTCTTCATCTTAGAAAAGTTGGTGTGCAGGTAAATCATAGGAAAGAGGTAACAGTAGCTAGGGTGGAATGCAATCTGAAAAGTATGTTTGTTTTATTCTGACAAACATGATGTAAGGTAGGTGTTCCTGTATCAGCAAATTAACTAATAAAGTCATTTATTTATCCATTTATTTATCCATCTTTTATTGACTGGGTGTCTGGTGTGATCCAAAGACCCTCCTCAGTCAAATTCCACACCAGTGGTAACAATTGTAATGTTTAAAATAGCCATGAGCAAGAATACAATATTCCTATTCCAGAATTAGAATAAGATTTTTCTCTGGGTATACCTTATACAACTTGCAAGCAGATTACAGTATTTTGTGTGTGTGTGTGTGTGTGTGTGTGTGTGTGTGTGTGTGTGTGTGTGTGTGTGTGTGTGTGTGTGTGTGTGTGTGTGTGTGTGATAGTTGCAAGATGTTAAGTTGTCAATCTCGCCTTCATTCTTGCTGGATGGGTTCGGAGCCGATCCTCGGCTCCGACTCGGCCAATACTAAAGCTTGAGAGCTAATTCCACCGGCTCGAGGCTCCCCTATATCCCACAATGCTAGGCGGTAACTACTCAGATCTCGTTTGCCTCTATAGCTGACGAGGTGCGCTTTTCTACCGGCTCAGGCAGGTTAGTCAAATTTTTACCATTAAGTATTGCTAATAACCCCCTTTTTAGTTCTAAAATATTTTCTATAGTTTATTTCTAATATTTAGTTATATCGACCCCTATCTGTCGAACCCTTCCCCTCTTACTACTTGTTCTAGGCCTTCGGCCCTTCCCTCACCCTAGTCCCTTTTTAGATTAGTGTTGTAGGGGCTTGTGTGTATGTGTTTCTGTATAACTGTAATATTTTAATATTTTTTTCTGTAGAGAGTGTCTGATTTGTGTGTGTGTGTGTGTGTCAGCCTCTCTTACCTTTACTATGTCTAAGGATAAGGTCTCAGGCTTCAAGAAGTGTGACTCGTACTGTCAGAAAATGTCTCTGACAGACGGTCACACTTCTTGTGTGTATTGCCTGGGACCTGTGCACCTGCAGGACTCATGTGCTGTTTGCCATGGTTTCAGCCCTCGAGTCCTGCAGGAACGCAAGAACAAGCTGATCTTGCGGGGCTTATTAAAGCCTGAAGGCCCCCTGACTCAGTCTGTGTCGGGGAAGCCTTCAAAAACTTCAAAGCAGTCGGCTCCTGCTCTTGAGTCGACTGCTGAGAAGTCTAAGCAGGCTTCGACATCGGCTCCGGCCGGAGCCGATGTTCCTAAGCCTCATACTGTTACCTCGGCTCCGGCTGGAGCCGAGGCTGATAAGACTTTGTCGGCTCCGATACCCTTATCGGAGCCACATTCGAGAAAGAGGTCCAGGTCCCCCTCTATCGGATCTGTGCACTCGGCGCCAGGATCCCCTCTCCTTTCGGAGCGAAGTCACAAAACCCATTCCTCTCGGTCTTCCAGATTATCAGACTATGATTTGCAGAGGATGGTGAGTAGACTTCTTAAGTCCGAGGCACTGGCCCAAATGCTGCATAGCCCGACTCACCAGTCAGTGGCTATTCCCGTTCCCCATTACATTCCTCCTCCGACTCCTTCGAGTTCGGAGCCAAGGCTTGTCGGAGCCATGACTGTCGGTGCGTCGGATCCGATACCTTCCATTTCGGCTCCGTCGTCTGCCCCGATCTCCTCTTTGGAGGGATCTCGGCGCCGAGCTTCCCTTGTCGGCTCCGAGGAGGTGAGTGGCATCGGACCCTTGTCCAACCCCGCTCTCCCTCTCAGAGCTTCGGCGCTGGTGAGTTCGGCTCCGACATCGGCTTCAGAGCCATCTCTGTCAGTGCTGGGAGAGGTCCTTGTCTCTTCGGAGTGAGGGCCTCGGGCCTTGCCTGACAGGGGTGCCTTCGAGGTCATGCGGAGCGTGCTAGAACCAGGTTCTGCCCCACAGTCAGCTCCTTCAGCCCCTCCATCTACAGTGCCTGCGGTGATTTCTACTCACCCCCTTGTCCCACACCGCAGAAAGCCAACTCCTCAAGATTCCCCATTGGGAATTTCCTCCTCTTCCGAGGTCTCTCCTGACCCTGCAGGAGATCCCCCTAGGAAGAGGCAGTGCAAGAGGAAGCACATTGACTCCCCTGAGTCTATCACCTCTGACACTGACTTAGAGGAATCCAAAGGGTCCCCTCGATCCCCCTCTGAGGATGTCTCCTTTGCGGATTTAATCCTCAGAGGGGGAACTGGCCAGCCCTTAATCCTTCGGAGGATGAGTCAGTGTATCTTGAGGCATTTGGTTCTCGCCCTTCTACCTCCTGGGTGTCCCCTCCCTTTGACCCCCTTATGGAAGTGGTGACAAGGAAGGCTTGGACGGCTCCTGACTCAGTGGAACCCACCCCGAGGAGACCATCCAAATTTATTACTGCCCCCAAAGACAAAGAGTTTTTATCCAAAGGTGTCCCTGTTGATGCCATGGTGGTGGCTGCGGCCACAAAGAAGGAGTTAGCTGATCCTTCGGTTCCTGTCCATCCTCCTAATAAGGAATCTAGGACCATGGACAGGTACGGCAAGCGGATGTTCTCGTCAGCGACCTTTTCTATGCGGTCGCTGAACTACTTATGCCACTTCACTCATCTCCAAAGAGATTTACTCAAGGATATGGGTGAATTGATGAAGGATCCTACAGCTGAGGGGTTCAAATACACAATGAACTCCCAGTTGGCAACCCTAAATTCCATTGTTAACTCCTCCATGTGGCTGATCTCATACGCAGCAGATTGGGCGAGTAGAGCTGCAGGCACAGGTGTGGCCTTACGAAGGCATGCCTGGATGCGGCTATGCAACTTTGCGGACCCTTTCAAGGCGTCCTTCACCAACTCTCCCTTTGATGGATCATCATTGTTTGGTCCACAGGTGAAGGATACATTGACCAGGTGTGAGGTGGAAGGTAAGACTCTCTCTGCCATAGGAGTCCGTTTTTCTACCCCTTCTAGACCCTATCCCAAAGGTCAAAGGGGTGGAAAGATGTGGTTCCACAAACAATCCCAGGGAGTCTCATCTGACGCACAAGGCCGATTCCCCTCTAGAGGCAGAAGGGGGAATAATAATAGACGTCGCCCTAGAGGCAGAGGAGGTCCGCAAAACCAGGGTAGCAGAGAAATGTTCTCTGACAAACCCTTTCAGCACCCCTGAGGGGCTGCCCGGCTGTCCGCCTTCGGAGGCAGTCGGGGGAAGGTTATCACTGTACCCAAAAGCCTGGCTTTCCCTTACTCAAGACAAATGGGTACAGTCGATCATATCCGAGGGTTACAAAATTCCCTTCATTCACATTCCAACCCAACCAAAAAGATCCCTTCCAGACGTTCCACCTGGTCTACGGGAACAAGCAGCATTAGAATTTTCGAAGCTGCTATCAAAAAGAGTCATCCAATCAGTCCCAGCAGACCAGCAAGGATCCGGAATCTACTCCAAATTCTTTTTGGTACCAAAAAAAACAGGGGACTGGAGACCCATACTGGATCTCAGCTACTTAAACAAGTTTGTCAAGAAAACAAAATTTCGGATGGTCACGCTACAGTCCATTCTACCCTTCTTGGGTCAGGACAATTTGATGTGCTCGATAGATCTTCAGGACGCGTACTACCACATCAAAATGAACCGACGCTCCAGGAGATATCTCCGCTTCAGGCTGGGAGCCAGTCACTACCAATTCAGGGCCCTGCCCTTTGGTCTCACTACAGCCCCCCGGGTGTTCACCAAATGCATGGCAGTGGTCACGGCTCACTTGAGACGCCAAGGATTCCAAGTGTTTCCATATCTGGATGATTGGCTCCTTACTGCCACCACCAGACATCAGCTTCTCCTGTCCAGGGACTTCACCATTCAATCTTGTCAAGCTCTAGGCATTTCAATAAATTTCGAAAAATCTGCCTTGTTGCCTTGTCAGTCTATTATTTTTATAGGCGCCACCTTAGATACACAGACCCTTTCAGCCAGACTCACAGAGCAGAGGGTGTTAGACATTCGGAACCAAGTGTCCCTTCTCTTACAATGTGTCAAAGCCAAAGCCAGACTGGTGTTGAAGGTACTAGGACTCATGGCAGCAGCTATTCCCCTTCTCCCCTTAGCTCGCTTTCACATGAGGATCCTCCAATGGATGCTTTTTACTCAATGGTCCTTTCAACGACTCCCATTGTCCCATACCATATTGATAACTCAAGTATGCAAGAATCAACTGTCTTGGTGGATCACATCACCTCAACTTCTCCAAGGAAGACCCTTCACCCCCCCCCCCCAGTTGCCACGTTGACAACAGATGCCTCCCTGATCGGGTGGGGGGGGCATTATCAGGGCAGGACAGTCCAGGGCACGTGGCAACCCTTCGAGTGCCACTTGCACATAAATGTCTTAGAGATGAGAGCAGTGCTTTTAGCGTTGCAAGCCTTTCACGACTCTCTTCCCAAGGGGACTATTGCAATTCAAACGGACAACATGTCCGTAGTGTGGTACATCAACAAACAAGGCGGAACCAGATCATACCCTTTATGTCGAGAAGCACTCAGACTTTGGCAATGGGCGATCTCTTCTCAGCGTTTTCTGATAGCAATGCATATTCCCGGCAAATCCAACGTTATTGCAGACAAATTGAGCAGAGCAATTCTCATGCCACATGAGTGGTCTCTAAAGAAATCAGTTCTAGAAGAAGTATTCCTAAGATGGGGCCAACCTTGCTGCAATCTTTTTGCTACTCCCCAAAACAGCAAGTGTCACGACTTCTTCACTCTCTTCCCGTTACCAGGCCATCCCACCAGAGACGCTCTAGTCCACGATTGGCCCCGGGGACTTCTGTATGCCTTTCCCCCCTTTCCACTGATACCTCAACTAATTCAGAAAGCCATCGCCTTGAGAGTGACAATGATCCTCATTGCCCCTTACTGGTCTCGACAGATATGGTTTTCCTTTCTTCATCGTTACCTTTTGGAGCAGCCTTGGCATCTGGACCCAGTACCAGATCTGATTACCTATCAATCGGGTCAGCTGAACCAATCTCTGTCTTCTAAACCTCACAGCGTGGTTTCTCCGATTCCAACCTTAGCCAGGCTTCCTCAATATCTCCGTCGGTCCGAGATATTTTGATAGCCTCTCATAAATCCTCTACCCGGAAGATTTATACTAGCAAATGGAAACGTTTTTCCCTTTGGGCATCATCGAAAAACATAGATCCCTTTACTGCACCTATCCAGTCTATTTTAGACTTTCTAGCAGAACTCTTTCATTTAGGATCTTCTGCATCAACCATTAGAGTTCAATTGGCTGCCATATCAAATTTTCATGTTGGTGTCTCAGAATCCAGCATCATGGCTCACAAACTCTGTAAAGCCTTCTTAAGGGGTGTATTTCTTCTCAAACCCCCAATCAAAGACCCTCCGCCTCAATGGGATTTGAACTTGATTCTGGCATCTTTAATTCTTCCCCCCTTCGAACCGGTGGCTTCATGTTCTCTGAAGTTGCTTTCTTGGAAGACACTTTTTCTGGTAGCTATAACTTCAGCGAAAAGAGTATCTGAACTCCATGCTCTGTGCAGTCGTCCTCCTTACTTAGTTTTTCACAAAGACAGGGTATCCCTCTGGACTAATCCATCCTTTTTACCTAAAATTTCTTCTCAAATTAACCTAAACCAAGTTATTGATCTCCCCGTTTTTTTCCCTAACTATTCAAATAGGTCAGAGCAAAAGCTGCATTTTTTGGATGTTCATCGCCAACTGAGATATTACTTAGACAGGACTAAACAATTCAGGAAATCTGATCAATTGTTTCTGTCATATGCAGAAGGTAGATTGGGCCTTCCAGTCACTAAAGTATCCCTTTCTAGATGGCTCACGTCTACAATTACTTTCATCTATGAGATCAGACATCAAAAACTACCCTCAAGACCTAGAGCTCATTCAACTAGGGCATTAGCTACATCCGTAGCCTTTCAGGACAGGTTGCCAATAGATTCAATTTGTGCAGCAGCCACCTGGGCTTCTCCTCATACATTCATTTCACATTACAAATTGGACATGGTTTCCAGAAGCCGTGCCAATTTTGGTTCCACTGTTCTCAAGAGTCTGTTCCGATAGGCCACCCGGGATAAGGTGCTAGGGACGCGGTCCCATCCATCAAGAATGAAGGCGAGATTGACAACTTAACATTAAGAAGTTATGTACCTACCATAACGTTCCATGTTAGTTGTCTTCTTCTCGCCTTCTTTCTTGCATCCCTCCCTCCTTCCCCCAAGCCTGGACAGACCGACCGGAATTCTTTTGTGTTTCTTCTTCCAAAAGTTGTTACTCCTACACTTTCTCCCACCTCTTCTATCTTTTCTGAGGTCTGCCTTTCCTTTACGCAGACTGTTTGAGGTGGGTTTCCCTACTCCATTCTATGGAGACTAGGATTGCTTGGTATAGCTATCAAACGAGATCTGAGTAGTTACCGCCTAGCATTGTGGGATATAGGGGAGCCTCGAGCCGGTGGAATTAGCTCTCGAGCTTAAGTATTAGCCGAGTCGGAGCCGAGGATCGGCACTGAACCCATCCAGCAAGAAAGAAGGCGAGAAGAAGACAACTAACATGGAACGTTATGGTAGGTACATAACTTCTTATTAACGCATATTGTGTATCTCTCTCTCTCTCTCTCTCTATATATATATATATATATATATATATATATATATATATATATATATATATATATAAAATGTGTGTGTGTATATATATATATATATATATATATATATATATATATATATTCACGTCAGAATCTCGAAATTCCGAAACATTGAATTTCATATGATCGAGTCCATATGACCGATGTTTCAGAATATAAAAATTCCAAAACAAATCCAAAAAAAAAAAAAAAACAATTTAAATGTTTCTGCAGGGGGGAAGCCCCCCTGCACCCCCCCACACCCCCACTACTTAAATATTCCAACTCCGAGATCGCACTACAGTGAGGAAAAGGCAAATCTCCCATTCCGCTTTGTATGCAGATCTCCGTTCAAAATGTTGGGATTCCGAAAGTTCGATCATATGGTCTAGGCCATATGAAATTCGATCTTTCAGGATTTCGGCATTGTGAAGTGTTCCTGTATATATATACATATATATATATATATATATATATATATATATATATATATATATATATATATATATATATATATATATATATATATATATACATGTATGCAACAAAGTGAAGGGCACAAAAATCATATGAAGTCAGAATTTAATAATGCATTAGCACCCAAAGAATTCACTACCTAAAATGAAGATCCACAATGTCCACCCATAAACAGATGTTCTGCAGACATTTATAAAATCTGACAGGATAGTTCCATAGTGCTTGGGGCAAAAATGAGTTGAATCATTTTAAAGAAATTTATTTCACTGAATTTTGGTGTACATTTGTAGTTCTGAGATTAATCAGTGGCTGTCATACAACTAACCAAACTGGATCAGCATAAGAAAAAAAAAAAAAACTAGAAGCCTTCATAGATCATCTCAACAAGAAATCTCTGTGAAAAATGATTTATAACAAGAATGACCTCTCCACAGGAATTATCTTTGAAAATGGACCAATTCCATTCCAAAATGGATTTTGTTCAAGAGAACAGAAATAAACAAACTGAACATCTCAAAACTATGACACAGCAAGAAGTTGTTCAAATAAAGGATGTAGAGGCCTCTTTGTGTGACTTAAATGGCAAGTTAAAAGAGGGCAATGTACAGACTGAGTTCCTGTTAAAACATAATACATAGCTAATTAATAAAATGAAGAACTTATAAAACAGGAAATGAAAAACAATCTGGGAATATGGGGAGTATTGGAGAAGTAGGAGGGTAACAACATGGAAATATATATATATATATATATATATATATATATATATATATATATATATATATATATATATAAAGAGAAAGAGAGAGAGAACAAATAGGTCATTTTAAATCCCAGTAATAAACTAGGAGCTCCTCTTAGGTCTGTAACAATAAAATGTATTTATTCTTTTGCAAAAGACATCATTCTAAAAACTGCCTCCTCTATTTAACCCATTAAAGATGTTGCTTGTCTTTCGGCTTTTCCCGGTTAGGGGTCGCCACAGCGGAACTCCAATCTGCTAATGATTGGCAGTAGAGCTTTACGGTGCCAAGGTGCCAGCTCGACACCCAACCTTCAACAAAGACACGCCCATTCATGCATGTCTTTCGAACGCCACTCAGCCACAGGGAGGACATGCATACTCCACACAGAAGGCACTCCAGCCGAGAATCGAACAGGAGAACCTGTTGCTGTGAGGCAACAACGCTACCGCTGCACCACAGCGGCCTATTTTCCCCATTAATGTAAGCAACGATAATAACGATAATATTACATCTGATGGTGACTTTTTTATTAAAAGTATAGGAAAAGGGAAAGTCAGGTGGGCCTTAGCTAAAACTCTCAAAAAGAATAGTATAGAAACAAATACTCTTTGCACTACTTGACTTAAATTATTTCTACTAACGCAAGGATTTTTAACACTCTTGATGTAGCTGTTTTATATGGAAAACATACTATAGTCAGTAATTCTGAAAATATGGGCTGGAACTCTTCATCTCTAAAGAGACATTTTGAAAAGGCAACAGTAAAAATATTTCACTCCAAAGAAGACAATAAGTAATGTTACAAGAAGTAAAACTGAAGCACAGACTATGAAAGGAGATTTCAATTTCAATGAAAGTTGAAGCTTGGTAAGAAATTATAATCAGTTAACAGTATGATTCTCTAATATTACTGAGGGGTAGAAATGTCTTTAAACCACATATTTGCATACTTTAGTATGTAATTTTCAAGTTTACTTTTGTTTTCTCTAATTGTGTTACAAAAACAGTAGAACTCCCCCTCTTTAATGTTTCTGAACTTGTGTCAGCTGCAGGAACATGAGAAAGTGCATTCTGCATTTCTTCACTTTTTAGCAATTTCACTGGTTGACAAATAGTGGTGGTGCTGCGGTAGCGTTGTCGCCTCACACTAAGACGCTGACCGGTTCAACTCTCAGCTAGAGCATCTTCTGCGTGGAGACATGCGTGAATGGGTGTACCTTCGTTGAAGGTTGTGCGTTAGGGCTGACAACTCAGTACGTAAAAATCAACTGCCAATCATCAGCGGACCGGAGTTCCGCTGTGGCGACCTCTAACCGGGAAAAGCCGAAAGACAAGACAAGAATGGTTGACAAGACACACTGCCTTCCTGAGGATTCACTTCTTACCTTCTGGCAGCCGGATGCAACTGCCTTTGTTGGCTTTTTTTTTTCTATTTTCTGAAATCCACACACAATTCAAGGTATTGCCTGAACAGGAACAAGTAGACAAAAAATATTACTTCTTTCCTTCTAGAGACTACCCCTCCCCCCCCGAGGAAACTCACACCATTCTGTTTGTTGCTACCACTTTCCTGTCACTCTGCTTCTGATTGACACCTTTTGTGATCGACCCTCCCACATCAATTTCCTGTTTCTTGACCTCAGTGTCACTCCACCCAGCTAGTATTTCGCATTAGCATTATTATAGTCCAAGTGCAATACTTTCTATTTATCCAGATTGAACCTCAACTGACATCTTGTAGCCCATTTGGTCTATCTTTTCAAATCCTTTCTTAGTCTGTTACTGCCATCCCCCACTCTTGCTCAGAGACTAAATCCATTAGTAAAGAAGACAATTATGCTCTCTATTCCCTCAGATGTGTCTGAAAAACACATGGAAGAGCAGTGAAGATAGAAATGGCCTGTGTAGTGCTCCACTAATCACTTTCTGTATTCTGGATGTCATCCCCTTCACCACAGCTTTCTGTGTCCTGCCTTTCAGTTATGTAGCAATCCAGTTCCTCAGTCTTAGTCTTTCTACATCTCCTGTAGCTCTTTTATAAACCACTTGTGAGACCTTGACTAAAGCCTTGAAGAAGTTCAGCTGGACCTTTACTGGTACTTCCCTGTCCAATTCAAGTCTAACTCAGCAATAAAACTGAATCAGGTTTGCTTGACACATTCTTCTGCCCATGGAACCATGTTGGTCGCTGTCCTTGAGATTATTGTTTTCCAGGAAAGCAGACAGCCTCCCCTTAGGATTTTCTCCATTACTTTCTCTGTTATTACTATTGGGTCGATAGGCTTGTAATTTCTTTGATTTTTCTTTCCCTTTCAGGGGTATTACACTTCCTTTCCACTTGTCTTCAGCCAGTGATCTTTTGAAGATTACTTTGATGGTGATTGCTAGCACACTGGTGAGATTGCTGAGGACTGTAGGTAGTAACCCATCTGGTCTTTGTACTTTATCCTTCCTAAGAGCAACCACTTCACTTTCCACCTCCCTATTCTGTTTTTTTCTGGCATCTTTCCTCTGTTGTCCCCATTCATCATTGCCTCCTTCCTGTGGCACCTTTGTCTTGTATTGCTTACTGAATAGCAAAGTAATTATTCAGTGCATCTGCTTTTTCCAGTCTCCTGTGATAATCTTCCCATTTTTGCTGCACCTGTCCAGAGACTCTTTCCATTTTTTTTGTTAAGTACTTAAAGAGTCCTTGATATTCATCATTCTCACTATTGCAGTAGCCTTGTGGCTATATGGAGCTGCATCCTGCTTAGGATACAACAACCAGCCGGCTTCACAAAGCTGTAGCTACTACCCACACCTACACTCTGACTGACCAGTCCACTGGAGGGACATCAGCAGTCAGAGTGTAGAAATCTTCAGCACTTTCTTGCCACCTTGAGAGGAAGCAGTTATGAGGCTTCACAAAAGCAGCAATCTGCCTCCAAGCATTATTTCCAGCAGATAAATCCAAATAGGGGAACCCTTCCACACAGAAATCATTGCCCTTTTAAGAAAATATTGATCCAGTGTTGCCTGTTTTCATCCATTTCAAACATCCTACCTTGGCACTGACTCTGAAGCTTCTTCAAATCCAGAGCTCTGACTCCTCCTCTACCAATAATTCCTTGGACTCCACTTTAGCAGCTCAGGTCTCATTTGCTTCTGAAGTGATTGGATGTGTGAAAGAGCTCTTCCCAGTTTTATTATATCCTTTTCAGATTATCTGCTGAGTTCCTCCTCCTATTGAGACAGTTTCTCTCTCTCTCTCTCTCTCTCTCTCTGTCTGTCTCTCATTATAGTGTTGACTTTAGTTATGTGAAGTTCTAGTGACTTTCTAATTAGGTGTTTTCAGGTATTGTCTGTTACTGTTTTTTTTGTATGTGTGTATATGTATAATATATATATATATATATATATATATATATATATATAGATATATCTATATATATATATATGTGTGTGTGTGTGTGTGTGTGTGTCATAATAATAGGTATATTTATTGTATTTAGAGTAGTTTGTTTAGTGTGGGTGTGGGTGGGTGTGGGTGTGCCTTTATATCTTCTTATTTTTTAGGATCCTGTCCTTCTACATGATTCATGGACTTAGGGTGTCTGAATCTTCAGGATTCAAGAAATGTTCAGAGTGTGGACATAAACTCTTACCCCAGGATCTGCAGTCTAAGTGCATCTGCTACTTGGGTGCAGTCCATTTAGATGCAGACTGTCAATCTTGTACTGCCTTCAGTGCAAGGTCGCTTAAGATTAGAAAGGAAAAATTAGTGTTGAAAGGGCTCCTTCCCACATAAACAGGGGAAACACCTTTACCTTCTTTGACCAAGAAACAAGAAGAAACAAAAACTAAAGAGAAGAGCGAAGAGAAAGACAAGAAACCAGACAAAGAAAATGAAAAAAGAGAAGGAAAAGATTCAGATGGGAAAGGTAGACAAATCCCCTTCAAAAATTGCTAAGAATTGCTCTATGGAGCTGACATCTTCACTTGGGCCCGGCCTGAAATGTGCATGTAGATCAGAACCGATGGCTTCCCAGCTGCGATCTCCATTACCAAGACTGAGGTACTCTCCAGAACTGGTGAGTCCCAGACTTCACTACCTTGTTCTGCAAGAGAGAGAAGATACTCCAGACGATCATCACTGATTTTTTCTGCTCGATCATCTCAAAGTCTCATGGAGCAAGATGTTGACAGGATGATGAAGAGGTTTTTAAGGATGCAAATCCACCTTGGGGTTATCCCTATACTCTCCCTTGGGAAGGTACAAAAGGCCCATTGTATCCCTCCATTCATCAATCCCATATAGGTCTGCTCTTTAGGTCTGGTGGTATTGGATTCATCTGAACCCAGAGCATCTATGTCAGCACTGGAGTTGCTAACCACTTTGACACTGACAGCTTCCCTGTCTCTATCAACACCAGTGCCATTGGATTCAGAGGCAACTCACAGTCAAAGTATTGGTACTGAGTTCTGGGGGGGGGGGTGAATCAACACATAGGTTCTTAGAATCTTCTATCCCTCTTGGGGATTCGGCCCTAGATAGCTCAGACCTGAGGTCAGCTTTCAGGCCAAATGTTTTTTGTGCCAAGGGATCCTCAGTACCTATTGCAGCTTTGGCCTTCCAAGCCTTCAAAAGGGTCTTGGCAGGTTCCAAGGATAAGTTGTCTCCTACCAGTTCGACTCCATCCAAAGCCCCAGCAGGAGTCTGCTTCCTCTCCTCATCATCTTGCCTGACAGGGCAGTCAGTTCCAAAACCTTCTGAGGATGTTTACTTTGACAATTCCCAGTCTGATTTAGAGTGTTCTGATACTCCCCAAGAAGGTCCTCACAAGAAAAGTACAACAAACGGAAGCACATAGACTCTTATCTCTTCTCTCACTGCAGTGGGGGTCTGCTTCTCAACCCCGCAAAGATCTTTTTCTAGGAATGAAAGATTGGGAAAGAAGATGTGGTTCTATAAATCACAGAGTTCTCACCATGATTCCCCAGGTGATAGGACTCCCTGTGGCAGGGGGAAGATAACTCTAATGGACGCCACCCTATAGGCAGAGGTAGGCAGCATAACCAGGACTTTCGTGGTCCATTTACTGAGAGAACCTATCAGTGCTCCTGAACAGTTTGGACCCAGTCGGGGGCAGCTATCTTTGCATCCTTAAGCCTGGCATAGTGTAACTTCAGATTCTTCGGTGCTAAAGATAATTTCTAGAGACTATTCAATTCCCTTTTTCTTTCCACCTCACAAAAAGAAGAAAGTCCCTGATGTTCCACCAAGCCAGTAGAACTCAGCAACCTTAGAAATTTTAAAGCTGCTAGACAAAAATGTCATTTGACCAGTCCAGCAAGACTGGTTAGAATTCAGAGTCCATTTGACTACAAAGAAGATGGGGGACTTCAGATCCACTGTGGATCTCCGCTATCTAAACCAGTTTGTGAAACAGACAAAATCTCAGGTGGTCACAATTCAGTCCATTTTACCTCTTCTGAGGAAGGACAATTGGATGTGCTGCATAGAGCTCCAGGATGTCTACAGTCATATCAACTTAGTGAAGCACTCTAGGAGATTTCTTCATGTCTGACTGGGAGCAAATCACTACTAGATGTTAAGTTGTCTATCTCGCCTTCATTCTTGCTGGATGGGTTCGGAGCCGACCTCGGCCCGACTGCCACTCTAAAAGCTCGAGAGTTGGTTCCACCGGCTCGAGGCTCCCCTTATATCCCACAATGCTAGGCGAGAGTTACCTCAGATCTCGTTTGCCGCTACAGCTTCGAGGTTGGTTGCTTCTACCGGTTCCTGGTGAGTGTTAGCTTTTTCTTCTAAAAGTTACTCTTTTTACCCCTTTTTAAGTTAAATTCTTCTTAGATTAGTGTAGATCATAGAACTTTATCTCCCACCCTATTTTTTCCCGTTTCTTTTCTAAAAGAACCTTTGGTTCTTCCCTTGGGCCTTAGGCCTTCTCTTCCCTAAGGGAGTGTTTGTGTAGTTTACTATAATTTACTACATTTTATTGTACTTAAATTCTAGTATCATTACTAAAATTATTATATTTTCTGACAGGGTATAACTGGTGTGTTTGAGTGTGTGTTTGTGTACACCTGTCAGTTAGGCAATTTCTAAAGAAGCAAAGGTCTCCGGATTCAAGAAGTGTGATGCGTGCTGTCAGAAAATGTCTCTGACAGACGCTCACACTTCTTGTGTCTATTGTCTGGGGCCTTTGCACCTGCAGGACTCCTGTGCTGTTTGCCATGGCTTCAGCCCCAGGGTCCTGCAGGAAAGAAAAAACAAGCTAATTCTGAGAGGCTTGTTGAAGCCTGAGGATTCCCTGTCTGTCTCAACAGGGAAGCCCTCTAAGGCATCGAGGTCTTCGGCTCCGGCTTCTGAGCCGAGACCTCAGGTTGTTCAACCTTTGCCTTTATCGGCTCCGGCTGGAGCCGATAAGTCTCAGTCCACAGTTTCTGTGGCTCCCTCGGCTCCGTCTGGAGCCGAGGTTATTGAAGTACACGTGTCGGCTCCGACCAGATCTTCGGAGCCGACAACTAGAAAGAGATCAAGGTCACCATCTATTGGCTCCGTTCATTCGGCTCCAGGTTCTCCCCTGCTGTCTGAACGGAGCCAAAGGTCTCATTCCTCTAGGTCATCGAGGCTGTCCGATCATGACCTTCAGAGGGTAGTGAGTCGACTACTTAAGTCCGAGGCACTAGCCCAGATGCTTCAGAGCCCGACTCATCAGTCGGTGCCTGCCCCGGTCCATCAACTCTTTCCTCCTTCGACTCTTTTGAGTTCGGAGCCGGGTCGTGTCGGAACCGAGACTGTGGTTACTTCGGAGCCGAGACAATTGTCTTCGGCTCCGTCGTCGGCTCCGTTTTCTTCTGTGGAGGAATCTCGGCGCCGGACTTCCCTCGTCGGATCCGAGGGGTGAGTGGCATCGACCCTTGTCTGACCCCTCTCCCTCTCGGTGCTTCGGCGCTGGTGAGTTCGGCTCCGACATCGGCCTCGAGCCATCACTGTCGGTGCCGAGGGGTTCTTAGCTCTCGGAGCGGGACCTCTGGCTCTGCCTGACAGGGGTGCATTCGAGGTCATGCGGAGTGTGTTAGAGCCTGGCTCTACTCCACAGTCGGCTCCGTCAGCCCCTCCCTCGATGCTGCCTCAGGGTAAGTCGACTCACTCTCTCATCCCGGACCGCAGAGAGCCAGCTCCTCAGGAGCCCCCTGTGGGGATTTCATCCTCTTCAGAGGCCTCTCCTGATTTGGCAGAAGAGCCCCCTCGGAAGAGGAAGTGCAAGAGGAAGCACATTGACTCACCTGAGTCTATCATGTCAGACACAGATCTGGATGATTCTGAGGGTTCCCCCCGTTCCCCTTCTGAAGATGTCTCATTTGCAGACATTCTGGAGATCCTGAAACAGAGGGGAAATTGGCCAGCCCTCAACCCTTCGGAGGACGAATCTGTGTATCTTGAGGCGTTTGGCTCTCGTCCTTCCACCTCCTGGGTGTCCCCCCCCTTCGCCCCCCTCATGCAGGTGGTTGCTAAGAAGGCATGGACGGCTCCTGATTCAGTGGACCCCACTCCCAGGAGACCCTCCAAATTCATCACAGCTCCATCAGACAAGCAATTTTTATCAAAAGGAGTTTCTGTGGATGCTATGGTGGTAGCTGCCGCCACAAAGAAGGAACTGGCTGATCCTTCAGTGCCTGTCCATCCACCTAACAAGGAATCTAGGTCCATGGATAGGTACGGGAAGCGGATGTTCTCCTCAGCGACATTTACCATGCGTTCGCTGAATTACCTGTGCCATTTCACTCGTCTTCAAAGGGACTTGATCAAGGAAGCGAGTCAAATGTTAAGGACCCTACAGCTGCGGGTTTCAAGAGAAAATGAACACGCAGCTGGCTACCCTTAATTCCATATCCAACTCCTCCATGCGCCTCCTCTCTTATGCGGCCGATGGAGCGAGCAGAGCCGCAGGGACAGGGGTAGCCTTACGTAGGCACGCCTGGATGCGGCTATGCAACTTTATGGAACCTTTCAAGACGTCTTTCACGAACTCCCCTTTGATGGATCATCTCTTTGGTCCTCAAGTGAAAGAAACCCTGACTAGGTGCGAGACTGATGGCAAGACCCTTTCTGCCGCCGGAGTCCGTTTTTCGACTCCTTCTAGGCCTTACCCCAAAGGCCAGAAGGGTGGGAAGATGTGGTTCCGTAAACAATCTCAAGGGACTTTGCCTGACGCACAGAGTCATTTTCCTACCAAAGGCAGAGGTGGGAATAACAATGGTAGACGCCGCCTAGGGGCAGGGGTCCAGAACCAGGGCAATCGGGAAGCCTTTCCTGACAAGCCTTTTCAGCATCCCTGAGGTGTTGCCCGACTGCCCATCTTCGGAGGCAGTCGGGGGAAGATTGTCACTGTACCCAGAAGCCTGGCTATCCCTGACTCAAGACAAATGGGTACAGTCCATCATTTCCGAAGGCTATTCTATCCCCTTTCTTCGCTTTTCCAAATCAGTCAAAAATCCCTTCCAGATGTTCCACCGCTCAAAGGGATATAGCAGCTTTGGAAATTTCAAAACTGCTTGCAAAAGAGCAATTCAGTCAGTGCCAGCAGACCAACAAGGATCCGGAATCTACTCAAGGTTCTTTTTAGTTCCAAAGAAAACAGGGACTGGAGACCGATTTTGGATCTCAGTGTCTTGAACAAATCAGTCAAGAAAACAAGATTTCGGATGGTCACGCTGCAATCCATTCTTCCCCTTTGGGCAAAGGAAACTGGATGTGCTCTATAGACCTTCGGGATGCGTACTATCACATAAAATGAACAGACGCCCAGAAGATTCCTCCGCTTCAGGCTGGGAACCAGTCATTTTCAGTTCAGGGCCCTGCCCTTTGGTCTCACCACTGCCCCGGTGTTTACCAAATGCATGGCAGTGGTAGCTTCTCACCTGAGATGACAAGGATTCCAGGTGTTTCCATATTTGGACGACTGGCTTCTCACAGCTCCCACCAAGCATCTCCTTCTGATGGCCAGAGATTATACTTTTCGCTTGTCAAAAACTGGGTATTTCAATAAATTGCGAAAAGTCTGTTTTGTCGCCTTGTCGCACTATTACCTACATAGGCTAAATTTAGATACTATAAACATGTCTGCAACGCTAACGAACCAAAGGATATCAGACATTCACAAATTGGTGTCACTTCTTCTCAACAACAACAGAGCCAAAGCCAGGTTAGTTCTAAAGGTGTTGGGAATCATGGCAGCGCCATACCTCTCCTCCCATTGGCCAGATACCACATGCGGATCCTTCAGTGGATGCTTTTTCTCAATGGTCATACCAGGAACTTCCAATGTCTCACACCATTATGATCACGCAAGCGTGCAAAAGCATCTCATGTGGTGGATGTCTTCCCCAGCTCCTGTCGGAAGACCATTTGTTCCACCTCCTCCGTTGCTACTCTGACAACGGATGCCTCCCTGATCGGGTGGGGGCATTATCAGGGCAGGACAGTCCAGGGCACATGGCAACCAAACGAATGCCACTTGCACATAAATGTTCTGGAGATGAGAGCAGTGCTTTTAGCGTTGCAAGCCCTTCAAGACTCTCTTCCCTTGGGAACGATTGCAATCCAGACAGACAATATGTCTGTAGTGTGGTACATCAACAAACAAGGCGGAACCAGATCATACCCCTGTGTCGAGAAGCACTCAGACTGTGGCAATGGGCGATTTCTTCTCAGCGTTTTCTGATAGCAACGCACATCCCGGAAGTCCAATCACATTGCGGACAAGTTGAGCAGAGCTATACTCATGCCTCACGAGTGGTCTCTGAAAGACTCTGTAGTGAGAGAGATATTTCTCAAGTGGGGTCAGCCTTGCTGCGATCGGTTGGCTACTCCCCAAAACAGCAAGTGCAGAGAATACTTCACTCTATTCCCTTTACCAGGCCAACCCAGCAGGGACGCTCTAGTCCAAGTTTGGCCCCGGGACTTCTGTATGCATTTCCTCCTTTCCTCTGATCTCTCAAGTAATACAGAAAGCTATCGCTCAGAAGGCCTCATTGATCCTCATTGCTCCTTACTGGCCTCGACAAGTGTGGTTCCCCTTTCTACATCGCTTTCTCTTGGAGCGACCGTGGAGTCTGGACCTAGTTCCAGATCTTTTGATCCACCAGTCGGGTCAGTTTCATCGCTCCTCCTCTCTGAACCTCACTGCTTGGTTCCTCCAGTTCCAACCGTAGCCAGGCTTCCTCAATTATCTCACTCGGTTAGAGATATATTGATAGCTTCCCATAAATCTTCCACTCGAAAGATTTATTTGAGTAAGTGGAAACGCTTCTCATATTGGGCACAAGGAAAGGACATAGATCCTTTCACCGCTTCCATCCAACTAGTCCTTGATTTTCTAGCTGAACTCTTCCATGCAGGTTCATCTCCATCTACTCTTAAGGTTCAATTGGCAGCTATTTCTAATTTTCATGTGGGCATTTCTGAATCTGCCCTTATGTCCCACAAACTTTGCAAAGCCTTTTTGAAAGGAGTTTTTCTTCTCAGACCTCCTATAAGAAATCCTCCTTCTCCTTGGGACCTAAATTTAGTTCTTGCTTCTTTGATTCTTTCCCCTTTTGAACCTGCAGCTTCATGTTCCTTAAAATTATTATCATGGAAAACTCTCTTTCTGGTGGCTATCACATCAGCTAGAAGAATTTCAGAACTTCAAGCACTCAGTTGTCGTTCTCCTTATCTCTTGTTCCATAAGGACAGAGTTTCCTTATGAACTAACCCGTCTTTTTTGCCTAAGGTGCTTTCAACATCAAATCTAAACCAATGCATTGACCTCCCTGTCTTTTTCCCGGAGTATTCAAATAGGTCTGAACAAAAATTACACTGCCTGGATGTTCATCGTCAATTAAGGTACTACTTGGACAGGACGAAACAATTCAGAAAATCTGATCAGCTGTTTGTCTCCTATGCGGAAAGCAGAAAGGGACTTCCAGTTTCAAAGGTATCATTATCCAGATGGCTAACATCTCTGATTACCCTTGTTTATGAGATTAGACACCAAAACTGCCTAATAAACCTAAAGCCCATTCCACCAGAGCTTTGGCTACTTCTCTAGCCTTCCAAGACAGACTGCCTATTGACACCATTTGTGCAGCGGCTACTTGGGCTACTCCTCACACTTTTATTTCCCATTATAAGTTGGATTTAGCTTCTAGGCATAGAGCTAATTTTGGTTCCACTGTTCTCAGGAGTCTGTTCCGTTAGGCCACCCGGGACAAGGTGCTAGGGACGGTCCCATCCAGCAAGAATGAAGGCGAGATAGACAACTTAACATATAGAAGTTATGTTCTTACCATAACGTTCCATGTTAGTTGTCTTCTTCTCGCCTTCTTCTTGCGTCCCACCCTCCTTCCCCCTGGCCTGGACAGACCTAGAGGAGTTGTGATCGTGACCTCTCTTTCTACCACCTCTTTCTTAGTCATATGCTATTATGCATATTTCTTGTTTCAGGATGTAGGTCACCCTTCTTTCTTCCTGTTGTTAGAGGTGGATTCTGTTTTACAGTTATACTGTTATAAGCTGGGGTTAGCTTACAAACGAGATCTGAGGTAACTCTCGCCTAGCATTGTGGGATATAAGGGGAGCCTCGAGCCGGTGGAACTAACTCTCGAGCTTTTAGAGTGGCCGAGTCGGAGCCGAGGTCGGCTCCGAACCCATCCAGCAAGAAGAAGGCGAGAAGAAGACAACTAACATGGAACGTTATGGTAAGAACATAACTTCTATTTTTGAGCCGTACCTTTTGGTTTCACCACAGCCCCCAGGGTGTTCACCAACATCTGCTGGGGATCTGAGTTTTCCCATACCTCAATGATTGGCTTCCCACTGCTTCCTCTGATTATCTACTACTGTACTGTCTGGACCAGGTGCTCCAGTTGTTAATGGACTTCCAGATAGCTGTGACTCTACCAAAGTGCCGCCTGACCCCAACCAAAAAAATAGAATTTATAGAATGCTACTTAGCTACCACCCTTCAGATAGTCAACCTCTACCAGTAGAGAGTTTTATCACTTCACCTCATGGCCATGCACGTTCTACATCACCCATCACCACCAGCAAGGTTAGTGCTGCACCTCTTAGGGCTAATTGTTTTCTTTTGGCTGCTCCCGTTAGGTGTCGCCACAGCAGATCAACTGTTTCCATTTTTTCCTGTCCTCTGCATCTTGCTCTGTCACACCAACCATCTGCATGTCCTCTCTCACCACATCCATAAACCTTATCTTAGGCCTTCCTCTTTTCCTATTACCTGGCAGCTTCATCCTTAGCATCTTTTTCCCAATATACTCTGCATCCCTCCTCAGCACATGTCCAAACCAACATAATCTTGCCTCTCTGACTTTGTCTCCAAACCTTCCAACCTGGGCTGACCCTCTAATATACTTATTCCTAATCCTGTCCATCCTCGTCACACCCACTGCAAATCTTAACATCTTCAACTCTGCCACGTCAAGCTCTGACTCCTGCCTTTTTTTCAGTGCCACTGTCTCCAACCCATATAACATAACTGGTCTCACTACCCTCTTGTAGTTCTTCCCTTTCAATCTTACTGATACTCGTCTGTCACAAATCAATCCTGACACTCTTCTCCACCCACTCCATCCTGCCTGTACTCTCTTCTTCACCTCTCTTCCACACTCACCATTACTCTGAACTGTTGATCCCAAGTATTTAAACTCATCCACCTTCGTCACCTCTACTCCCTGCATCTTCACCATTCTTCTATCATCCCTCTCTTTCACACACATATATTCTGTCTTAGTCCTGCTGACCTTCATTCCTCTTCTCTCTAGAGCATATCTCCACCTCTCCAGGGTCTCCTCCACCTGTTCCCTACTCTCACTACAGATCACAGTGTCATCTGCAAACATCATAGTCCGCGGGGACTCCTGTCTGATCTCATCTGTCAACTTGTCCATCACCATTGCAAATAAGAAAGGGCTCAGAACTGATCCTTGATGTAATCCCACCTCCACCTTAAATGCATCCGTCACTCCCACCGCAGACCTCACCGGTGTCACACTACCCTCGTACATATCCTGTACCACTCTTACATACTTCTCTGACACTCACGACTTCCTCATAGAATACAACAACTCCTCTCTAGGCACCCTGTCATATGCTTTCTCTAAGTCCACAAAGACACAATGCAACTCCTTCTGACCTTTTCTATACTTCTCCATCAACAATCTCAGAGCAAACATTGCATCTGTAGTGCTCTTTCCTGGCATGAAACCATACTGCTGATCACTAATCATCACCTCCCTTCTTAACCTAGCTTCCACTACTCTTTTCCATAACTTCATGCTGTGACTGATCAATTTAATCCCTCTGCAGTTACTACAGCTCTGCACATCACCCTTATTCTTAAAAAATTGGTACCAAAACACTTTTTCTCCATTCCTCAGACATCCTCTCACTTTCCAAGATTTCATTAAACAATCTAGTTAAAAACTCCACTGTCATTTCACCTAAACACCTCCATGCTTCCACAGGTATGTCATCTGGACCAATAGCCTTTCCATTCTTCATCCTCTTCATAGCTATCCTTACTTCCTCCTTGCTAATCCACTGCACTTCAGGATTCACTATCCGCACATCATCCAACCTTCTCTCCCTCTCATTCTCTTCATTCATCAGCCCCTTAAAGTGCTCTTTCCATCTGCTCATCACATTCTCCTCGCGTGTGAGTACATTTCCCTCATTATCCTTTATCACCCTTACCTGTTGCATATCTTTACTAGCTCGGTCCCTCTGTCTAGCCAATCGATACAGGTCCTTTTCTCCCGCCTTAGTATCCAACCTTTCATACAACTCTTCATACACTATATCTTTAGCCTTCACCACCTCTCTCTTTGCCATGCACCTCATCTCCTTATACTCTTGTCTACTTTATTCATCTCTCTGACAATCCCACTTCTTCTTTGCCACCCTCTTTTTCTGTATACTCTCCTGTACTTTTTCATTCCACCACTAGGTCTCCTTGCCCTCCTTCCTCTTTCCAGATGTTACACCAAGCACCTTTCTAGTCATCTCTCTTACTAGCTCTGCTGTAGTTACCCAGCTATTTGGTAACTCTTCACTGCCACCCAGTGCCTTCCTTAACTCTTCCCTGAACTCCACCTCACAATTACCCTTTTTCAAATTCCACCATTTGATCCTTGGTGCTGCCTTCTTCATCCTCCTCTTCTTGATCACCAGTGTCATCCTACAAACCACCATCCTATGCTGCCTAACTACACTTTCCCCCTGCCACCACTTTACAGTCTCCAATCTCCTTCAGACTGGCCCTTCTACATAAGATATAATCCACCTGTGTGCATCTTCCTCCACTCTTTTATGTCTTCCTATGCTCCTCCCTCTTGTTAAAATACATATTCTTCACAGCCATGTCCATCCTTTTCACAAAATCCACTACCATGTGACCTTCTGCATTCCTTTGCTTAACACCATACCTACGCATCACTTCCTCAACCCCTCTGTTCCCTTCACCAACATGCCCATTGAAATCTGCTCCAATCACCAGTCTCTCACCCTTGGGTACAGTCATCATTACTTCATCCAACTCACTCCAAAATTTTTCATTTTCATCCATCGCACACCCAACTTGTGGAGCATATGCACTAACAACATTCATCATTACACCATCAATTTCCAGCTTCATAAACATCACTCTATCCAACATTCTTTTCACCTCCAAAACACTCTTAGCATACTGTTCCTTCAGGATAACCCCTATGCCATTTCTCCTCCCATCCACACCATGATAAAACAATTTGAACCCCCCTCCAATACACCTAGCCTTGCTCCCCTTCCATCTGGTCTCTTGCACACACAATATACCAACCTTCCTTTGGTCCGTCATATCAGCTAGCTCTCTCTCTATGCCAGTCATATTGCCAACATTCAAAGTTCTGACCCTCACTATCACAGTCCTAGCCTTTACCTGCCTTCGGGCATGCCTTCCCCCTCTTCTCCTCCTTCGGTCAACAGTAGCCCAATTTCCGCCAGCACCCTGTTGGCCAACAGTACTGGTGGCAGTCGTTGTTAACCCGGGCCTCGACTGATCTGGTATGTATATCTGTACTGTTGTCTGCATGTATGATTTGGCAAAATTTTATGCTGGATGCCCTTCCTGATGCAACCCTCCCCATTTATCCGGGCTTGGGACCGACACAATGGCATCCACAATTCTGATGGTTTCTCTAGCCAGATAAAATATGAGAGTGCTGCAATGGACTTTAGCAGTACAATGGTCTCAGTTTATTCATCCATTTTATGCAAAGATTCAAATTACTCAAGTTTGCAGACAACACATTGTTTGATGGGTAATGTCTCCAACAGTAACCCAGGGGCACCCTTTCCACACAGATTCACCAGTAGCAATGGTAGCCACAGACACCTCCCATCTAGGGTGTGGGGGGGTCATTTCAAAAGGAGAATGGTCCAAGGTATGTGGCCATTCCCAGAGGCCAATGTTCACATCAGTGTCTTGGAACTGAAGGTGGTCTCTGAGTGTTGCATGCATTCCAGGATCTCCTCCCCAAGGGTGTGATTTCCATACAGACAGACAACATGACAGTAGTATGGAACATCAACAAGCAAGGAGGAACCTGTTCCACTCCTCCATGCCGAGAGGCCATGAGAGTTTGGCAGTGGGCAATGTCTTCACACCACTTTCTAGTAGTAATGCACATCCCTGGCTCAACCAATGTGTTAGCAGACAAATTCAGCAGAACAATCCTGATGCCTCGTGAGTGGCCTCTCAATCCTACAGTGGCACATTTGATCGTCAGTAACTGGGGCTAACCTTGCTGCGACCTATTTGCCTCCTATCTCAACAACAAATGCAGCCGGTACTTTGCCCTGATCCCGCCACAGGGTCAGTCACCGAGTGACACTGTGATCCATAATTGAGCCCTGGGTCTCCTTTATGCTTTTCTACCATTCCCCCAATGAATAAATTAATACAGAAAGCAAGGCAGTGTAAGGCCAGGGTGATCATTGTTACCCTCTTTGAACCCAACAGACATAGTTCACCTACGTATGGCCTCTGTTAGCACATCCCAAGTATCAAAACCTACTAAGTTGCCCATTCAGATTCCCTCTCTGGACCAGAAATCCGTGGAGTTAACTGCATGGTACCTCCAATTTTAAATGTAGCCAGAGATGCTAGGCTTCCCCTGCAGTAATCAGTATTATTTCTGCTTCTCAGAAACCAGCCACTAGAAAGGTATACTGGAGCAAATGGAAGAGATTCTCTATCTGGACCTTTTCAAAGAGGCTCAAACCTTTTTCAGCTCCTGTTCCATCTATACTAGATTTTTTGATCTGAGCTCTTTGATAAAGGTTTCAGCTATTCTACCATCAAGCTTCAGATGGCAACTATTTTAAATGTTCTTATTGGATGCAAGGGCATTCCTATAACTGCACTGAAAATCTCATCTCTAAAGCTTTTTGAAAGGGCACTTTCCTACTAAGACCTCCAATTAGAGACCCAGTTCCGTCATGGGACATCATCATTATGCTGCAATCTCTGACTCCATCTCCATTTGAACCCACAGCCACAGAAGATTTAAAGTTTCTTACTTGGAAAATAATTTTCCTAGTCTTGGTGATGTCAGCCAGATGAATTTCATAGTTACAGGCACTCTCATGTAAGCCTCCCTGTTTAGTATTCCACAATGATAGATTCTCTCTTATACCAATGCATCCTTTACTCCTAAGGTGGCATCCGAAGTAAACCTAAACCAGTCCATAAACTTATCAGTATTCTTCCCCACATATTCACACAAAGGAGAATACATGTTGAAATTGTTAAGACATCCACAGACAACTCAGATTCTACATTCATAGAACAAAACTGTTCAGAAGAGATGATCAGTTGTTCATTTCATTTTTCAAAATGAAAGTTTGGAAAAGTGGTGGCAAAAGTTACCTTGTCGAGATGGTTGTCAGATTGTATTACCTTGGTCTGTCATAAAAAGAATTTACCCTTATTTGGTAAACCTAAGGCTCATTCAACTAGGGCAGCTTATACCTCGCCAGCTTTATTTAGAGTGCTTTTCATTTATGACATATGTCCTGTTGCCACTTGGTTTACAGTACATACATTTGTGTCTCAGTATGAACTGGATATACAGTGCAGGTCAAGCTGTTCATTTGGTTCCATCATACTCAGGAATGTCCTTCCTTGATACCTCCCAATTTGATAGCTTGGGATTCTGTCCCATATGTTTGAAATGGATGAAAATAGGCAACATTGGATATGAAAGTTATACAGTTATCATAACATTAGATCAATGTTGTCTAATTTTCATCTGGTTCAAACTGCCCCCTTCCAGGTTGTCACCTATGGTTTCATGACGATTGGGTAGAACCTTTATACCCTGTCTGTGCACAGTCATGTGAGACTGTATCCAGTCTTCTTCAACAGGCTGGACTATCGAAATTATTTTTTTTCTATATGATTATTCAGATATGAGGCAAAGAGGGGAGCAAACTCAATCTGAGCTGCTTAGGTAAAGTCTAGGGAATTAATGGTAGAAGAAGAATCAGAGCTCTGGATTCAAAGAAGCTTTAGAGTCAGTGCTGAGGTCAGATCTGGTTGGATCCGACAACCCATATGTTTGAAATGGATGAAAATCAGACAACAGGGATCTAATGTTATAGTAAGTGCATAACTTTCTTTTATACCTTATTTGTTCTCTAAAGTAGTATTTTGCCTTTAAGAAACACAGATTTGTTTTCACAATATTGGAAGTGTCCTGCCATAGACTGCTATTTTTGACTTAAAGGACCACTACGGGCAAACAATGAAAAAAACATATATTTTTTATCTTGTCATGATTTACTGCACTTTCTAAAGCTGCCTGCAGCAAAATAAGTGCTCATTCCTAATTTTTTTTTTTTACTCTTGTCTGCCCTCATGGAGGCAGACATTATGATTCCTTTGGAAAGCTAAATCTGTCTCAGTGCACAGACTGTGAGAACAAAAAGCCCTACCATTTGTTGTCAGACTAGACTTCCATTCACTTAGAATGGACCACCTGAAAAAAAATGCCAAATTTGAGAGTCTGCAGCTCATTGGTCATTGAGTGGTACATGCTGAGTTTTACAAATGTTGTTCCTATTGATGTACTACACATTCTCTGAAAGAAACTTGCAAAAGTGTCAACAAATTACTGAGATAAAAAAGACTTTTCACAAGGAGCAGTTTTGCAAATTTCAGTTCCTGGCCAGGTTACTTCTCCCATCTCCCCTCCTTCAGTGGGCTACAGTCTCACATTTCCAGCTTGGGTAGATTCAGATATTTTGTCAGCTTTGCATGACAATAGACATCAAAAAAACACAGCCTGGTGTGCCACTAAAACTGTTCCCTTATATGTCTCTTCACTTCTGAATAGCATTTTCCC
Source organism: Protopterus annectens (assembly GCF_019279795.1). Taxonomy (NCBI): domain Eukaryota; kingdom Metazoa; phylum Chordata; order Ceratodontiformes; family Protopteridae; genus Protopterus; species Protopterus annectens. The sequence continues at coordinate 803,327,936 of NC_056734.1, forward strand.
AGGAATAAAAAAAAAAAAAAAAAGCACACACATCCGTCCAGAGTTTGGGCCAATCTATCCATTTCTTATTGTGCACAGTAAAACATTCAGTTTATAATGCATTCTGGCTGCTGACATGGTTATCTTTACATAGTTCTCTTATAGCATAACCTGAACTTATGGTATTCAATGCCAAGCTTTACAACAGTTCTCAGTTTCTTAACAATGACCTCCCAAGCCTCTGATGTGACCCAGTACTTTGTCAATATACTGTAAATACATAGATTAATACAAATATGTGTGCACATATGACACATACAATAATACACACATACCATCATTAAAACAAGATAAATGCAATATATATCATATCAATATAGTTATGATTTCTAGTTTATGACCCTGTTTGTCTATGGAAACTTCTTTTTGAATTTATGTTCATGCAGTTATATATTTGTTGTGTATTATCTTGTTTAATGGTTTCTCAATATTCTAACCACTGTGTATGCTGCATCAATTGTAAAACTCTGATTTTACTCCTTTTATATTTTCTATGCTCTTTGTACAAAATAGCTATGTTTGTATAATTTATTTTAATTATTTTTTATAATTGTTTACTATGTATCTGTAGCTTTTCTCCCCCAGCCTCCGCTGAAAACGGTCATCTTGTGTCCAGTTGGACTAATCTGGTAAACAAATGGAAAATAAATAAAAAATAAAATATACTAAGAAAATCAATCAATATAACAAGAAAAAAAAACAGAAGGAAGGAAAATGTTTCCTTGATGCTGTCATGAAAATCCCACTCACTTATTCAGATATTATGGGCAAATATATATATATATATATATATATATATATATATATATATATATATATATATATATATATATATATATATAATATATTAGGCAAAACAACATACCCAACACACTAGCCATAGGTGACTCTATAGTCAGGCACACTGATGTCCCACTCACCAGGCTAAACAAGGAGAAGGTTACTGTCAGCTGCCTGTTGGGTGCCAGGATCTGCCACATAACCCATGCACTCAGGTCACTCCACAACCAAGTACAAATATGACTCTGTCATTGTCCATGTTGGTGTGAATGACCTGAGACATGCCTCCCTGGGCTACATGAAAAGAGACATAGAAGAGCTCTCTGATCTTGTAGCCCAGGGAGGAATGACCCTAGCCCTGAGTAGCATTCTGCCATCGCCCAGAATGATACCGCAGTACAAGGACAAAATGATTGACTTCAACAATTGCCTAAGCTTCTGGTGTCATTCTAAGGGGATCCAGTATCTGTCTGCCTGGGACGACATGGTCGACAGACCATGATGCTTTGCTAAAGATGGCCTGCACCTTTCGCCCATGGGATTCCGGATACTGGCTAAGGCTCTTGCTGTCCCTATAGTGCCTTTTTTAGACAAGTTTCAAATGTAACAGGAACAGGCAAACAAAAACTGAGGGTAATGCTACTCAGTGCTAGAAGTCTAAATCTCAAAATGCACTCACTCAAGGCACTCCTTAAAATGGAGAATATCGATACCTGCGCAGTGACTGAGACCTGGTTCAAGGCTCCAAAGAGCACCCCTGCATTACCAGGCTATAACTCATACCACACTTTTCGGCCATGTAACCTGGACCGGAACACCAAAGGCGGAGGTGTGCCCATATTCATTAAGGATATCCACACCTTCAGGCTAGTTGCTCAGCATAATGCATCCGAGGTTATCCAAGTGCAACTAACTCTGGGCAAAACTAAAATCCAAATTGTAGCTTGCTACAGATCCCCCATCATGTCCCACTCCTCTTTTCTTGATATACTGGAAAATATTAGAGTTCAAACACCCTAATAATGGGTGATTTCAACTACCCCACCATTAACTGGGAAAACTACCCATGTACCAACTCCTTCACTCAACGCTTTCTGGAATTCATAAATTCCATTGCCCTGGATCAACTTATCCACAGCCCCCCCAAGGGCAACAATATCCTAGACCTAGTCATTACCAACATGAGTGACCGGTGTCCCACACCTGAAGATAACTACTCGTTGGTCCGATCCGACCATAAGCTAATCACCCTAGATATCCACATCCCGCCCCCACCCCACATTAAGGAAACCACGGTAAAAAATTTCTCCATAGCCAAATGCATGCTTCTTAAGACAGAAGTGGCGAACTTCATGACACCCATGCAGATGGCCAATACAGTTATGACTGCTGAATCCTACACAAATGCACTCTATAAGCACTTACATGAGTGTATGGATCGTGCTATCCCAAACAGAACCAAGAAGCTATCCTCCAAAAAAAGGAAGCCAATAAGCCAGTCTGGTGGTCCCCTGCCATAAACAAACTGTACAACAGAAGGAAGAAACTGTTGCAAAAGAGAGTAAAATTCCATGAGTGGTGGAGCTCCCTGGTCAGCCTCAGTAAGATGCTGAGATCCCTTATAACAGCATCCAAAGCTAGCTAAGAAAATAAAATCACCACTGATTCTAAGGACAACCACAAAGCATTCTATACCTATGTCAAGAATCTCAATGGCAACACCCAGATCTGCTCTGAGTTACAGCACAACTGCATAAAAATTACAGAACCAACTGATATTGCCAACATTCTGGCAGATAGGTTCAGTGCTAACTTTACCACCCTCTCACACCCTAAAGGGCCCATATCTATACAGGAAGAATGCAGAGTCCCTGTAATCACAACTACACAGGTAAAAGCTGCACTCTCTAAAGCCAAAAACACAGCATCCATGGGACTGGGCAACATCCCAGGCTGCGTTTTACATGAACTTCAGTACGAACTGGCTCCCCATCTAAGCACCATGTTCAATTATAGCCTCACATCAGGGTTTGTGCCCACTGAATGGCGCACAGCAACAGTTATCCCACTCCACAAAAGGGGAGCCACCACTGATCCCGGCAACTATTGCCCTATTAGTCTGATGAGCTTGGTCTGCAAGGCCATGGAACGTATAGGTTCATAGGTAGGTACTAGGCTATCAGCCCTGGGGCCTATACAAGCCCAGTCAAAAAGGTACCCTGTCTTTTGCCACCCAAGAAAATTATTTTCTGTGCCACTGTCGAGCAGAGCTACAGAGGTGATCCCCGGGGTGAATTTCCTATTTCCCATCCAATCATCAAGATTTTTCTTGAAGAGTGCTAATGAAGAGCTTTGTTTGATATAGATAGGTAGTTTTTTCCAGAGTATGGGAAGTCTCTGGGACAGGAATCTATCCCTCCGGCATGTTCTGTTTATTGTGGTGACAAGGTTTAGGTCCCTAGAGCGTGTAGCTCAGATGGATTGGGATTTCTTTAAGTGGAGCATGTCAAAAAGCTGTGGGTTTGACATAGCTTTGTATGTTAGGCAGTGATCACCGCTGAGTAGGCGATATGGGACGGAGTAAAGCTGGAGTTTTTTGAGATGGTCTGTGTAGGGCATCTGTTTGAGGTCGGTAATCCTCTTTGTGAGGTATTTCTGTGGCCTTTCCAGTTGTTGTAGATGTCTTGTGAGGTACATACCAAAAGGGGCATTGTACTCTATAATGGGTCTAATGAGTGATGTGTAGAGGGGAACAATGACCTTTTTTTTCTGGATGAGAAACCTTTTGTGATGAAGTGTGCCACGTAAAAGGATTTCCTGACTACTGTGGCGATGTGATTATCAAAGGAGAAAATACTGTCCACCTGTGTCCCAAGGTCTCTTATCACACTTTTGGTGCTAAGTATACTACCGCCTATGTTGCAGTTCATGGGTATAGAGCTTTTACCAAAGGGGATGACAATGCACTTTTTGGCATTGAGCTTGAGGCCATGGCTTACCAAGCATCTGTCTCAGTGAGGCCCTTTTGTAGGATGTCCACATCATTAGGAGTTTCGATTATGGCTCCTAGTTTGCAGTCATCTGCGAACTTCGTTAGCCAAAGACCTTCTGAAGGGCCTCACTGAGACAGATGCCTGGTGTTAGAGCCATGGCCTCAAGCTCGATGCCAAAAAGTGCATTGTCATCCCCTTTGGTAAAAACTCTGTACCCGTGAGCTATCCCATAGGTGGTCGTCTACTTAACACCGAATGTGTGATGTGATCTTGGGATCCAGGTGGACAGTAGTCTCTCCTTTGATAAGCACATCACCACAGTAGTCAGGAAGTCCTTCTATGTGGCACATCTCATCAAAAAAGGGTTCTCATCCAGGAAAAAAAGAGGTCATTGTTCCCCTTTACTTGTCACTCATTAGACCCATTATAGAGTACAACGCTCCTTTTGGAATGTACCTCACAAGACATTTGCAGCAGCTGGAAAGGCTGCAGAAGTACCTCACAAAGAGGTTTACTGGCCTCAAACAGATGCCCTACACTGACCACCTAAAAAAACTCCAGCTTTACTCCGTAGCATATCGCCTACTCTGAGGTGATTTCTGCCTAACATATAAAGCTATGTCAAACTCAGAGCTGTTGGACATGCTACACCTAAAGAAATCCCAATCCCTCTGAGCTACACGCTCTAGGAACCTAAACCTTGTCACCACAATAAACAGGACATGCTGGAGAGATAGATTCCTGTCCCAGAGACTTCCCATATTCTGGAACAAGCTACCCATCTATGTCAAGCAAAGTTCCTCATTAGCACTTTTCAAGAAAAATCTGAGTGGATGGGAGATAGGAAAATATACCCCGGAAATCACTTCTGTGGCTCTGCTCGACAGTGGCACAGGAAAATAACTTCCTTGAATGGCATAAGCCAGAGAAACTTGTTGGCTAGGCTTACTTAGACCCTTGAGCTGATAGCCTAGTACCTACCTATGAACCTATTATTAGACTAAATACAATATTATGTAGCATTGAAATGTGCTGACACTATAAGGGTGACAGTTCATTATTTACTCATAAAGCAAATGTCAGAGTGGAAAAGTTCAAATAGTGGATGAAGAGGAGGAGGGGAAGAGAAGAAAGAGTGAGAAAAAGTATTTGTTAGAAGTAATAATTATGGTAGATATGGGAGGCAGGAGAAAAAATGAGTAAAAGCAACATTACAAGTAAGAGAAACGAAACCAAGGAAAAGAAGAAATAACATAGACAACAAGATTTACTGTGTGTGTGTGTGTGTGTGTGTGTGTGTGTGTGTGTGTGTGTGTGTGTGTGTGTGTAAAAGAACTATAAAGTAAATCTGTACTGATACCTGCTTGCTGCCCTGCTGAGGGGGACACTTGTGCAAGTGCAGTGGACTGGCTCCAATAGGAAGGGATGGCAGCATACCTCTCAACATCATAGAACAAGAAATCTGGACAAGGCCATAAATAATAGGGAAAAAAGGCCCAAAAATTGGGACAATTGATAAATATTGCTCTTACAAACTTAGAAAGTTGATAAACAGGTTTTGCATTAAAGTGAATTTTCTTAAGGATATGAAGTCTGAAAATCAAATGCCTGTCAATTTTCTGACTTCAGTGTTCAGTGATTTAACAAAAAACTGCAATTTTATGAAAAACAGACAAAAAATCTGGACTTTTCTGCAAAAATCTGTACTTTTGAGAGATATGGATGGTAGTCCTGAACCAACACCCATCAATCATTTTCATTTGTTTGCCAAAGCCATTACAGCAGTGTTTTGCAGAGAGGTGGGAATTTGACTGGTATGTTGTATGGGTGTGGGTAGCTGTGTTTGTGGAAGGTGGAGGTGTGCCTTTGTAAGTGTGGTGCAAATGTTATGGATTATGAAATGGAGAGATTAAGAGTAAAATTGTGCTCAGTGAATTCCCTAGCAATTTCATCACTGCTTGATTCAAACATATACATACCCCTGTGTTTGTCAGTACTATGTTTGAGTGCATTGTTTTTGGAGTGTAGTTTCACTGCTACAGCTGCTGCTACTCTTTCAATACAAGTATCTGCTTTGGAAGTTTTCTCCAGGAGTTTATTGCTGAGAGGATGAGACATGCTACAAGTATACAACTAAGACAAACTAGATAAAGCAATAGTAAGAAAAAGTACTAGGTCACATCAGAGGCTTGGGAGGTCATTGTTAAGAAACTGAGAACTGTTGTAAAATTTATCATTAAATACCATAAGTTCAGGTTATACTATAAGAGAATAACTATGTAAAGATAACCATGTTAGCAGCCAAAATGCATTATAAGTTGAATATTTTACTGTGCACATTTTAAATGGATAGACTGACCTAAACTCTGGACTAATGCGTTTGCTTTTTTTTTTTTTTTTTTTTTTTATTCCTGGGAAATGCTATTCAGAAGTGAAGAGGCATAGAGACATACAAGGGAACAGATTTAGTGGCACACCAGGCTGTGATTTTTTTTTTTTATGTCTATTGTCATGCAAAGCTGACTAAATAGTTGAATCTAGTAAAGCTGGAAATGTGAGACTGTAGCCCACTGAAGGAGGGAAGATGGGAGGAGTAACCTGGCCAGGAAATGAAACTTGCAAAACTGCTCCTTGTGAAAAGTCGTTTTTATCTCAGTAATTCATAGGTTCATAGGTTCATAGGTTGGTACTAGGCTATCAGCCCTAGGGCCTATACAAGCCTAGCCATAACAATTCCCTGGCTATTTCTTCCCACATTATTTACTTTCCTGGACCCCTGTCTAGCAGGGCGACTGACGTGATCCCTGAGGTGAATTTCCTTTCTCCCATCCAATCGTCAAGGTTCCTCTTGAAGAGGTCCAAAGAGGCACTCTGCTTGACATGTATGGGCAATCTATTCCAGAGTCTGGGGAGTCTCTGGGTCAGGAACCTATCCCTCCAGCATGTTTTGTTTATTGTGATGACAAGGTTTAGATCCCTGGAGCGTGTAGCTCTGAGGGATTGGGATTTCTTTAAGTGTAGCATGTCCAACAGCTCTGGGTTTGACATGGCCTTGTATGTTAAGCAGAGATCGCCTCTGAGTAGACGATATGCGACAGAGTATAGCTGGAGTTTTTTAAGGCGGTCAGCGTAGGGCATCTGCTTTAGGCCTGTGATTCTTTTAGTGAGGTATTTCTGAGGCCTTTCCAGTTGTTGCAGATGTCTTGAGAGGTACATACCAAATGGGGCGTTGTATTCTATAATGGGTCTAATGAGGGATGAGTACAGTGGGACAATGACCTCCTTCTTTCTGGATGAAAAGCCCTTCGTGATGAGGTGCGCCACATAGAAGGATTTCCTGACTGTTGTGGCGATGTGGTTATCGAAGGTGAGACCACTGTCCACCTGTGTCCCTAAGTCTCTTATCACACTTGCTGTGTTTAGTGTACTGCCACCTATATGGTAATTCATGGATACATGTTTTTTCCCAAAGGGGATAACAATACATTTCTTGGCATTGAGCTTAAGCCCATGGCTCTGGCACCAAGCATCTGTTTCTGTAAGGCCCTTTTGTAGAGTATCCACATCATTTGGGGATTCAATAATGGCTCCCAGTTTGCAGTCATCTGCAAACTTTGTTAGCCAGAGTCCCTTAGTGTTGACCTGTATTTCAGAGAAGTAGATGCCAAACAAGAACGGCCCCAGGACTGAACCCTGAGGTACTCCACTTGTCACTTGTCTGGAGCTGGATTTGGAGTCGGCTACTTTTACAGTGTGGGTTCTATCAGTAAGCCATTTAGCAACCCATTGGGTGACATAGGGATTAATGCCCAACTTAGTAAGTTTATCTATGATTCCAGAGTGGGGATGGTGTCAAAGGCCTTGGCAAGGTCTAGATAGGCTGTGTGGACCACCTTACCCTTGTCCATGGCTCTGGAGACTGATTCAAAGAAGTCAATCAGGTTCAGGAGACAAGATCGGCCCTTCACAAACCCAAACTGGGTGGGGTCCAGTGTTTGAAGGTTGCCAATGTCTTTGTTTATAAGTTCCATGATAATACGCTCCATGGCCTTGCAGATAAGGCTTGTCAGACTGATGGGACGGTAGTTTCTGGGATCCAAGGTGGATCCCCCCTTGTGGATTGGGATAACTGTAGTTCTGCGCCACTCAGTGGGCACGAAACCTGAGGTGAGGCTATGATTAAACATGACACTTAGGTGAGGTGCCAGTTCATATTGTAGTTCATGTAGTACACAGCCTGGGATGTCATCTGGTCCCATGGATGCTGTATTCATGGCTTTAGAGAGTGCGTTTTGTACCTGTGTGGCCGTTATTACTGGAATTTGGCAATCTTCCGGTATTGAGATGGGCCATTTAGGGGGTGAGAGGGGGGTGAAGTTGGCACTGAATCGATCTGCCAAGATATTGGCAATATCCTTCGGATCAGTATATTTAATGCCATTCTGTTTTAGCTCAGAGCAGATCTGAGCATTGCCATTTAGATTCTTGACATAGTTATAGAATGCTTTGTGGTTGTCTTTGGAATCTTTGGCAATTTTATTTTCGTAACTAGCTTTGGAGGATTTTATGAGGCATCTCAGTTTCTTACTGAGGCTAGTAAGGGAGTTTTTTGCATCCTGGGATTTTCCTCTTTTCTGCAAAAGTTTCTTCCTTTTGTTGTAAAGTTTGTTTATGGCAGGGGACCACCAGATTGGCTTCCTTTTTTTGTTGACACTTTTGCAAGTTTCTTTTATAGAATGTGTAGTACATCAGTAGGAACAACATTTGTAAAACACAGCACATACCAGTCAATGACACATGAGCTGCAAACTCTCAAACTTGGCAGTTTTTTTCAGGTGTTCATTCTAAGTGAATGGAAGTCTAGTCTGACAACAAATGGTAGGGCTATTTGTTCTCAGTCTGTGCATTATGGGACAGATTTAGCTTTCTAAAGGAATCACGATGTCTGCCCCCATGAGGGCAGACAAGAGTAAAAACAAAATAAAATTTATTTTGTACTACCAATTCAGAGCCCTGCCCTTTGGTCTCACTACAGCCCCCAGAGTGTTCACCAAATGTATGGCAGCGGTTACGGCTCACCTGAGACGGCAAGGATTCCAGGTGTTTCCATATCTAGACGACTGGCTCCTCACTGCCACCGCCACACATCAACTTCTCCAAGCCAGAGCTTACACCATTCACATTTGCAGAGGGCTCGGAATCTCTATAAATTTCAAAAAGTCTGCCTTGTCGCCTTGTCAGTCTTATACCTTTATAGGCGCCAACTTGAACACCGTACAACTTTCAGCAAAGTTAACAGATCAAAGGGTCTTAGATATTCAAAACCATGTCCATGTTCTTCTTAGAGCGACAAAATTCAGGCCAGGTATGTCCTGAAAGTATTGGGTCTTATGGCGGCTGCCATAACACTTCTTCCCCTTGCACGTTTTTACATGTGTCTTCTACAGTGGATGCTTTTTGCCCAATGGTCTTTTCAGCAACTCCCCATGCACCACAAGATCATGATAACTCAAACTTGCAAAAGTCATCTGTCCTGGTGGATATTGTCCCCTCAAGTCCATCAGGGCAGACCCTTTGTTCCTCCTCCCCCAGTCGCCATGGTGACATCGGACGCCTCCCTGATCGGGTGGGGGGGCATTTTCAGGGCAGGATGGTCCATGGCACTTGGCAACCTTTCGAGCGCCACCTGCACATAAATGTCCTAGAGATGAGAGCAGTGCTTTTAACATTGCAAGCCCTCCACGACTCTCTTCCCCTAGGAACTATTGCAATCCAAATGGACAATATGTCCGTAGTGTGGTATATCAACAAGCAAGGCGGAACCAAGTCCTATCCCCTGTGTCGAGAGGCACTCAGACTTTGGCAATGGGCGATCTCCTCTCAGCGGTTTCTGATAGCAACGCATATAGCCGGGAAGTCCAACATCATAGCGAACAGGTTGAGCAGAGCTATACTCATGCCACACGAGTGGTCTCTCAAACAATCGGTAGCGGAAGAGATTTTTCAGAAGTGGGGCCTTCCTTGCTGCGATCTTTTTGCTACACCCCAAAACAGCAAATGCCCCGACTTCTTCACCCTCTTCACCCTTCCAGGCCATCCCCTCAGAGATGCTCTAGTCCAAGATTAGCCTCGGGGACTTCTCTATGCCTTTCCACCCTTTCCTCTAATCCCACAAGTAATTCAGAAAGCAACCGCCTTGAGAGCCAAGTTGATTCTCATTGCCCCTTATTGGCCTCGACAGATATGGTTTCTGTTCCTACATCATTATCTTTTGGTACAGCCTTGGCATCTGGACCCAGCTCCAGATCTGTTGACCCATCAGTCGGGGCAGCTGCACCAATCCCTACATTCTCTCAACCTCACTGCTTGGTTGCTCCACTTCCGTCTTTAGCCAGGCTTCCTATGATTTCTAATCCCGTCCGGGATATCATAGTAGCTTCCCTTAAATCTTCCACCAGAAGGATTTACACTAGTAAATGGAAACGTTTCTCCTTCTGGGCAAAGGCAAGGAATATAGATCCCTTTACTGCCCCAATTCATTCGGTCTTGGACTTCCTAGCCGAAATTTTTCATTCAGGGTCTTCTGCCTCTACAGTAAAAGTTCAGTTGGCAGCCATATCGAATTTTCATATAGGCTTATCAGACCACAACATCATGTCCCATAAGCTTTGCAAAGCTTTCCTTAAAGGTGTATTTTTACTTGAGCCTCCGATCAAAGACCCTCCACCTCAGTGGGATCTTAATTTAGTCTTAACATCCTTGATTCTTCCCCCCTTTGAACCTGCGGTCTCCTGTTCATTGAAATTTCTTTCCTGGAAGATACTCTTCCTAGTCGCCATTACTTCTGCTAGGAGAGTATCTGAGCTTCACACCCTCTGCATTCATCCTCCTTACTTAATCTTCCATAAAGACAGAGTTTCTCTAAGGACTAATCCATCCTTCTTACCCAAGGTGGCTTCGCAGACAAATTTAAATCAATCAATCTCCCAGTTTTTTTCCCAAACTATACTAATAGAGCGGAGCAAAAGCTACATTATCTAGATGTTCACTGCCAGCTCCGATACTATTTGGATAGAACCAAACAAATAAGGAAGTCTGATCAACTGTTTTTATCGTATGCAGAAAATAAGAAAGGCCTTCCTGTATCTAAGGTAACCCTATCTAGGTGGCTGTCTTCTGTGATTACATCTATTTATCAACTCAGAGGCAGAGAATTAACTTCTAAGCCAAAAGCCCATTCAACTAGAGCACTAGCTACATCTACAGCTTTTCAAGCTAGACTACCAATAGACACTATCTGTGCGGCAGCCACATGGGCCTCTCCTCATACCTTTGTTTCGCATTACAAATTGGACATGGCCTCCAGGGACAGAGCAAACTTTGGTTCCACCGTTCTCAAGAGTCTGTTCCAATGAGCCACCCAGGATGAAGGTGCTAGGGACGCGGTCCCATCCAGCAAGAATAAGGCGAGATTGACAACTTAACATTGAGAAGTTATGTACCTACCATAATGTTCCATGTTAGTTGTCTTCTCTTGCCTTCTTTCTTGCATCCCACCCACCATCCCCCTAGCCTGGACAGACCGAGAAGATCTTCCCTTCTTTGAAGGGTCCTTATATTCCCTTGTTTCACCATCTAGGTGTCCTAGGATATCTATAGTGTAGATAATGATCTTTGGGGGGTTTTATCCCTCTTCCTCCTCCTTTCCAGTTGGAGGATTTTGTTTTATTGGCCTATGCTAGGTTTTTCAGCTTCCAAACGAGATCTGGGGAGTTATCGCCTAGCATCATGGGATGTAGGGTTGCCTCGAGCCGGTAAAATAAGCTCTCGAGCTTTAGTAAGTGGCCGAGTCGGAGCCGAGGATCGGCTCCGAACTCATCCAGCAAGAAAGAAGGTGAGAGAAGACAACTAACATGGAACGTTATGGTAGGTACATAACTTCTCATTTTGAAACTTCGAACACTTTGAATTGAGATCACCATACAGCGCAGAATGGGAGATTTACCATTTTCCTCACTGTAGTGCGATCTTAGAGTTGGTATATTTAAGTAGCAGGGGTGGGGGGTGCAGGGGGGCTTGCCTCCCTGCAAAAACGTAAAGGTGAAGCTTTTTGTTTAGGTTTAGTGTTTTTTTGCAGTTTCAAAGTTTTAAAACTTCGATCATATGGTCTCAGCCATATGGGTTTCGAAGTTTTGAAATTTCAATAAAACAACATAGATCCATATGTGTGTCTGTGTGTGTGTATATATATATATATATATATATATATATATATATATATATATATATATAAATATATATATATATACATATACATATATATATATATATATATATATATATATATATATATGGGTCTACTTTGAATGATCAAAATTACAGAACTTCAAATCTCATATGGCCGGGACCATATGATCAAAGTTTTGTAACTTTAAGCAGTCAAAAAAATACAAAAAACAAATTAAGACACTTTTATGCAGGAGAGCAAGCCCACCTGCACCCCCCACACCCCTGCTATTAATCTATACCAATTCCGAGATCGCACTACAGTGAGGAAAAGGGAATATTCCCGTTCTGCACTGTATGGAGATATCCGTTTAAGTGTTATGAGATTCCACTACCTTTGTTACATTTCTAACATCGTTGTCGGCCATTCAGGTGTCGGGAAAGTGTACTGTCTGTGGTATACCTTGTCAGTGAACTGGTCTTGCTATTCCGGGTGTGTTCGGTCTATTAAAGGTGATCCGTGTATATATGTATATATATATATATATATATATATATATATATATATATATATATATATATATATATATATATATATATATATATATATATATATATAGATATATATATATATATATATATATACATACATACATATATATATATATATATATATATATATATATATATATATATATATATATATGATTCTCATAGCACTCTTTTTCTTCAACTCAGCTTGATGCTGTATAATGGTTTGGGTACACTGAAGGTACCCTGGATACTTTGGAAGCTGGCAGGCTGTTACATCCTTAGCAAAATATAAACCATATAGTTAAGGCTACTGCAGCAGTGATTATTCGAACATCTGCTGTTAGTTTAAGTTTACTTACAGAATTCTAATTCTTTTTTAAGAATTGTTTTGATTCTTGGGTCTCCTTAAATCTTGAGTCCCCATCCCTGACTTGATTTTCTGCAGCATTTAATCTGAATATGCATCCTTCTACTCAAGCATTCATATGTCTTACAGGTTCATAGGTGGTTATTAGGCTATTGGCCTAAGAGCCATTTTAAACCTAGTCAAACTTACCTCAAATTTCCAAAATATTGCTTACATGTGTCAATCCCCCAAGGAATTTTATGGTTACAATATAGGCTTAACACATCAGGTATTCACTGGCTGCCCTTGTCCATTAAGGACACAGGTGCCAAATTAGGGATATATTTGATATTTCCTATCCACAAAGGTACATTTGAATAAGGTTAAGAATGTGCTTTGCTGCACATGGATTGGAAGCCTGTTCCAGAGAATGGGTAATCTTTGAGAAACATACCTGTCCCTCCAACATGTCCTGTTTATGTTGCAGACAAAATGTATGTCCTTAGAATGGATATTTCTGGTGCTATATGTTTTATGGATGTGCACCAAATCCATCAGTGTCATATCTGAGGATGCCTTGTAGTCTAGGCATAGATTGCCATGCCATAGTCTGTAAGACCTGAGTACAGGAATAGGGATTTGTGATGGTCTACACAGGACTCGTTTATTCTTTGTGTGGGAACCTTTTTGGTCTCTCAAGTTTTTGCTAGTGCCTGGTCAGGTTCATGCCTAAAGGTGCATTGTACTTAATGACTGGTTGTATGAGAGCCAGGTGCAATGGTACACTGACCTGTTTGGACCTGGATGCCATGTCCTTACTTATAAGTTGTTCATTTTTGAACATTTTTATCACCACAGTAGATACATGATGGTCAAAGATCAGGTTACTGTCAACATGAGTTCCCAGATTCCTGACCACTGGGTCTACTTTATGGGTGTATTGTCAATGTGGTTATTTCCAGAGGTTCCTATCTTTCCAAAAGGTACTATTATGCATGTTTTCACATTGACTTTAATCCTTAGCTCTCTCAACACAGTTGTTTGTTGCCATCACACCCCTTTAAAGCATATCTGGGTCTTTAGGGGATTCATTGACCATGCACAGTTTGTAGTCATCTGCAGACTTGGTCAGCCAGAGGTCTTTGATGTATGCCTAGACTTCAGAGAAGGAGAAGCCGCAGCACCGATCCTTGTGGGACTCCACTAGTGACTGGCCTCTTTGTGGAGATGCATTCCCTTATCCTAACTTCTGTCAGTGGGACAGATAGCTAACTATTTGGGTGACATATGGGCTTGTATTTAATTTTGTAATTTTATTTAGAATGACAGAGTGAAGTATTGTGTTGAATGCCTTGGCCAGGTCAAGGCAGGCAGTGTGCATTGTTTTTCCCTTGTCCATAGCTATAGTGACCTTCTCAAAGAATTCCACTAGGTTAAGCAGGCATGACTGGCTTTTGACAAAGCTGAAATGGGTAGGGTCCAGTGTCTGTAGGCTTCCTTTGTCATTATTTATCAGATCCATTATACTTTCTTTTATTGTCTTGCATATGACATTAGTCAGACTTATTGGTCTGCAGTTCCCTGAATCTGTGGAAAGCCCATATACTTTATAGGAATAGCCATTGCAGTCCTCCATTCATTTGGTATGAAACTTGCCTAGATGCTATATTATTCCAGCAGGCTGTTACAGGTTATATTTCATGCTATTCAGGTGTTTTTAATATACTGCTGGCCATAATGTCTTAATGTTGAGCAATCACTGAGATAGGTATTTATATTGTTTTGCACATAGGTTGTCTAAATTTAATATACTACAAATGATTGCACTGTGTATTTGTTTCTTAATCTGTAGCAGAAAATGTTTTGTGTGTAAATCTGAATGTAATTGCAGCACAGCCTACATTATGTTTTTAAAGATCATTTCTCTGGCTAATGTAGTACAACAAGCTTCCCAAATAATGTGTTTCTGTAAGTAACCTTTGTCCTTGGTCCTAATTTATTTTGAAACATCATGTAGATTTTTGTTTATCTTGTTATTTATTACAACATACTGGATTTTCTTGTGAAACACAATGGATACTGACTGACACAAGTTTTATGGAAGTACCAGAAGTCATTCCACTTCATCAAAAGAAGTCAGCTCTTCCAGTAAAGACTACTCACCTGAGCCTGCAGCTGAAGGACCTTTCATCATTCCTATGCCTGCACAACTGGTTTCTAAGATCTCCTATAATGATGACCTTACAGAAGTACTTAGCTTAGTATTGAAATGTTTCCATAAGATGGGATAAGGCGACACTATTCATTTTATTGGAACAGTTTTAAACTTACACTAATGTGACATGTTTCTGGTAGTGGACTAAACTCAAGACTTGATTTCTGCTCTGGATGGAACAGTAATCAGTAACGCTTCTTCATCAGCTGCTTCTTATTGGAGTATGCAAATGTTTTTATACATCTCTCTGCACATAATCATGTCTGTAGTGGATTCCTGCTTTCCTGTAAGTACAGAATCAGCACAGCTTGTCAAATGTCATAATAGTAATGGGTCCCTTTGACATTCTCTGTGTTGGTGGACCATAAATGTACAGCAGATCCTTACAGTGAATGCCCCTTTGTCAGGATAAAGAGCTTGCTTACCTGTAGAGTTCACATCCCAGGGATCATGAAACCTATTGGAGTGGGAATTGCACATGCACTTCCCAGATCTGAGAGTAATATATAACATCCTTCAGATACTATATGTGTATTTGCTAACACAACCTGTACTGATTATACTGCTTACTTTGAAGTGTAGTTCTACAGTAAATGTTATGGCATAAATCTTGATCTAATGCTCTTTTCATTTTTCCTCAACATATGAGTTAGGGATCTGACCTCGGATCCTACTCAGCCACATTTTACAGATTTCAGATCCAAATCCCAAGCCTCTCCATCTACCTGTAATGCCCTAGTCCACCCCCAATCTCTCAGATCTCATTTGCTGCCATCAATCCATGGATGTGGATCCACTCTTTGAGCATTTTTCTGTTATCCTCTTTACCCCCTTTTGGCCTCACCAGGTCTGGTTCCACATCCTTTGGTCTCATCTTTGTTATCCTCCTTGGATACTTGCCCCCAGTCCAAATCTTCCATCTCATCTCTCGGCGATAAAATATCCCATTATCTCAACCCGCAAACTAAGCATATGGTTTCTCCAATTCCATTAGTAGCTAGACAGCCCAAACATTCTTCACCGGTTCATGATATACTTTTGTCTTCACAGAAAGATTCCACTAAGAGAATTTACAAGAGTAAATCAAAAAGATTCTCAATTTGGGCCTTGAAAAATTAAATTGATCCTTTTACTGCCATATTTCCGCTATCCTGGAGTTTTTAGCTTCTCTTTTTTAAAGAAAGTACTAGTGTTTCCACAGTTAAAGTATAGTTGGCAACCATTTCAAATTTTCACTCAGGAGACAATACTTCTTGCTTGGCTGTTTCCAAATTGTGTAAGGCTTTTATAAAGGGCACCGCTCAGACCCTCAGTGCAAAATCCATCATCTCCCTGGAACTTAACAGTAGTCCTTCAAGGTTTAACTCAACAATCTTTTGAATCTTCAGCAAAAACTGATTTTAAATTCCTGTCTTGGAAAACAGCCTTCTTAGTTGCTATTACATCTGATAAAAGGATTTCCGAACTCCTGGCTCTTTCATCGAAAGCTGCTTACATTGTTTTTCATAAAGACAGGGTTACTTTATGAACCAGTCCTTCATTCCTGATAAAAAGTGGTTTCTGAATCAAATATAAATCAAAGTATACATTTACCAGTCTTCTTTTCAAAATTCTCAAACATAGGAGAATATATGCTACATCTTTTAGATGTGCATAGACAACTGCATTTCCATTTACATAGAACATAACATTTCAGAAAAACATACCAGCTGTTTATTTCTTTTTCACCTAGTCAGATGGGTTCTCCAGTTTCTAAAGTTACATTGGCCCAATGGATAACTGATTGCATTTCCTGAATATATTCCCAACAAGGTCTCTCCTTGGCAAAACCACCTCAACCAGATCCATGGCCACCTCATCTGCTTTCTGGACTAGAACTTCCTTTGATGATATTTGTGCAACAGCCACCTGGTCTAATGCCCATACTTTTGTCACTCATTACAAACTGGACATAATTTACAGAAGCAGAGTTGCCTTGGTTTAGCAGTTCTCTGGAATATCCTTCCATGAAGGCCACCCAAGATCTACGTATCCGGGGACTCTGCCCCATATATTTAGGAAGAATGAAAAGGACAAAATCAGTTATTAAAGTTATATACTCATCATAATTAGGTATCTGTGTTGTCCATTTTCATTCTTCTTCAACTCCCCTCCCTCCTTCCCCTTTCTATCTTCTGGAGTGACCTGATAGATTTTTGGAACCTGTTGTTCCAGGTTTCACCCCTGTTATTTATTTTCCTTTTTTCTCTTATATTTCAAAATCCTTAAGACAGCAAACTTGATCTGAAGTATTGGGGGAGGACTAGAGCATTTTGGATAGAGGGAGGAGCGGATCCAAAGTCTGTAGAATATGGCTGAGTCAGATATGAAGTTGGATCCGTAACCCATATGTTGAGGAAGAATGAAAATGGACAACAAAGATGCCTAGTTACGGTGAGTACATAACTAATTTTTCTGTGCTCTATGTAAGACACCACTGCAAGTCTGAGAATTGATGTTAATATGCTGCATATCCACACTGCCAGTCAAAATCATATGAGAAAATCTGCATTGCAGACACATTTAATTGACATTCATTTACATGATATAGGAAATTAGGATATAAATGTTCTCATTAACTATTGTAGTCTCTTACTGGTCAGTTTATTCATGTTTTACAGTTTGTGTGTTATTTTCACATTTCTTCTGAACTTGTCAGTAGTGTAACCTGCATCCTTTTACTTTTGGTCTGTAGTATTTGCTGATCAAAGAAGCAATGAGCATAATGATCTAGGATCTGCCATTCTTAAGATTTAAAAGATACATTGAAATGGTTTCTGAAACACATTTTCATGCTTACTAAAAAATTCCACTCTAAGTGATTGACTAGATTTGTCCTTCAACTGGACACATGGAAAAGTGAGGTTGGTGCATTTAGATCAACCAGCATGCCAGTTAGAACTAATACTGTAAGCAGTTCCTGCCAGTGGGTGGTAAAACTTAACATTTAATGTTATTTTGAGTATTAGACTGATATTCATAGTCAGTTACACAAATGTAAACCAAAATGAAGAGGACACACAGTCCAGAAAAAACATCACTTGAAATGAAAAAAATTCCAGCAGTTGGTGATACCCAACTCCAGAAAGGAACTGCACAAATATAAAGTTAAAATACCACAAACCACTTTATTAAAAGCCAGCAGCCGGAATTTTTTTTGTTTCTGTTACATAAATGTGCTTAGGCTATCCGCAGAGTTATGGATGAGTGCAGTTGAACTGAGATTCATAGAGGTCATTTAAACAAAGGCATGATGACTTTGAATGAACTTACGCAAATGCACAAATAATGAGATGGAAATGAGGAATGATGTAAATCTTCTTATGTTGATAAGGTATGATCTGATGTTGTCAATCTTCATTCATTCTTCATGAATGGAATTGGTTCCGATCCTTGGAACTAGCTCGGCCATTATACAGCTAACGCCAGCCAAAAGAATTCTTGAATTAAGACTCTACCCAGAATGCCTCTTGCTCTATTACCTCAAATCTCTTTTGCCGCTCTGATAGCAAGATACATCAGCCGATAATCTCCAGCTAAGTTAAAAATGTATTGATCTTCTTTAAAAACTTTTTGTTCCTTCTAAACCTTTAGTTATTATTTTACTTCTCATTTATATTACTTGAGTGATTCTGCTTCTCTACCCTTAATACCTTCGCAGTAGCCTCGTTACCATTGTTGGTAACCTCCCCCTCTCCCTCTTTTAAGGTAACTTTATATATTACCATTGTTGGTATTTCTTTTCTATCCTATTAATCTTGGTATTTCTCTCTACCATCATTAGTAGATTTTTCCTCTATCCTGTGTGTGTGTGTGTGTGTGTGTGGGTGTTTGTGAGCTTTTACATTGATGACCTTTCTTCTCTTTACACAATGTTGGAAAAGCAAAAGGGCACTTCAGGTTTCAAGCAATGCCTAGAACAGTGGGCAAAAGATGCCTATCATTCTTGCATTTACTGTTTGGGTGAGCCCCATTTGGATATAGACTATTCGATCTGCCAGGCCTTCTATACTAGGGCCTTAGTAGAAAGATGCAATAATTTAATTTTAAAAGGGATGCTAAAATCGTCTTTTGAGGAAGTTTTGTGGAAGTCAGATCCTACTTCCTCGCCTAAATCTGACCAAAAAAGAGGAGTCATTTGGTGCCGAGTTCCCCTACGGCACCGGAGACTAAGCAATAGAAGTATTTGGGTCCATCAGTCTCCTCAGAACTGAGGACTAAGGTTCCTAAGTTATCGAAAAGAGAATCTTCGACACCAGTTGCTGTTGTTACAGCACCAAGATCTTCAGCTCCAATGTTGGCATTGGCTTCTCTAGTTTCTCAGTCAGTACTGACCTCAGCATCTACACCACAGCAGACTCTACCCAGCCCTTTGGTGCTGAAGTCTGAACCATTACATGTTCCCAGGACAAGGTACTTCCCTTCCATAGACCCCTTTGTGGGTCTACTACCTAGTCCTTTATTGGAAAGGCCAGAATCTCCTTCGGGGATATCTGTCCGATCTTCCAGAAGTCTTTCCAAGGCAGACATTGTAAGATTGGTGGATCAGCTTTTGGCAGCCAGGGATCTTCATCCCCCCCCAACCTCTCTCCCCTCTGGAGTTGTTGTTTTTTTCTCCTAGGACTCCTAGGGATTTTCCTCCTCTGACCTCCTCCAGAGACTTAGAGCTCACCACTTTGATTTCCATGGTTCCAGCTGTCCTGGTGCCAATAGGTACTCCCTCTTTGGCTCCAGGGAGTGCTCTGACATCTTTGGTTATCTCAGAACCAGTAGATTCTCGGAGCTATAGCTTGACTGTCATTTCCAAGGGTTTTGTATCAGTTCCTGTTTTTTACTTGGAGCCATCCTTAGATCTCAGAGCCCTGACTGTTGCAGGCTCTTCCACAGCTCCTGCTTCAGATGGCGGTCCTTCAGAGCTGGATGTGACCTCGATTCTGAGGATGTCTTTCTCGGTTCCAGGCTCCTATCCCTCTTCAGGGGGCCTGCTTTCCAGGTCATGGAGAGGGCATTAGCATCTGCAGGCTCTCAGCTGGCCCCTTCTGTATCAGAGTGTCATATGTCTATACCTTCTGGTCTATAGCTGCCACTATCTTCCATATCAGGACAGCAAGCACCGAAGCTACCGGTTACCCCTGTACAAAGCCCCTCTTCTTTGGAGTCTCCCTCAGAGATTCCCACTGAGGAACCACCCTGAAAGAAGATGTGCATTAGGAAGCACTTAGATTCCCCGGAAGAATCTGTCACAGAAGACACAGACTTCAGTGAGGGGGAGGATTCCCCCTGGTCACCCCCTGAAGATGTCTCCTTTGGAGACATCCTGGAGATCCTAAAACAGAGGGGTGATTGGAAGCCCAAAGACCTATACGCTGAGGAATCTGTGTACTTGTAACCCATCTATGTCCTGGGTAATCCCGCCCACTGAAATCTCATTAAATTGATTGTGCAGTGGGCGTGGAAGGCTCTTGATTCCATAGAGCCAATTCCCTGGAGACCAGACAAAATCTTATCTGCACCTGAAGATTGCCGATATTGGGCAAAAAGTTTAGCAGTGAATGTCATGGTGGTTGTGGCAGTCACCAAGAAGGAACTTGCCAATGAGAGTCCCACTGTCAACCCACTTAACCAAGAGTCTAGGATGATGGACAGATTTAGAAAGTAGGTCTATGCTTCATTGACCTTTGGTCTTAGGTCCTTGAATTACATGGCACACTTTATTAGACTCCAGAGGGATGTAATTAAGGAGTTATCAGAAACCCTCACTGGAGCCATGTTTGATGAGGTGCAGGATAATTGCTTCTCAGCTGGACACCCTGGAGTCTATATCGAATTCATCCATGTGGCTCATTGCTCATGCAGCCAAGGGGACCACCAGAGCAGTGGGTTCAGGTATTGCCATAAGGCATCATACCTGTATGTGTTTGTATGAGTTTGCAGAGCCTTTCAAGTCTTCCTTCGTCAATGATATTTTTGACTGATCATCCTTGTTTGGTCCCAAATTCAAAGACACACTAGCCAGGTGTGAAAAAGATGGAAAAACCCTTTCTGCTGTGGGCATTTGTTTTTCTCCTCATCAACAGTCCTACTCCAGGAATCAAAGGAGTGGAAGATGTGGTTCAAGAAGTCCCAAGGGCCTTTCCAGGACACATGTGGTGGTAGCTCCCCTTGGGGCAGAGAAGGGAACTGTAATGGAAGACGTCCACCCTGTGGCAGAGGTGGCCCTTGAAATCAGGTCCCCAGAGACTCCTTCTTTGGACAAACCTGGACCACAAAATCAGGGCTCCAGAGACTCCTTCTATGGACAACCCTACCAGCACTCCTGAAAGGAGGCCCAATTGCATACATCTGGAAGCAGCTGCGGGAAGATTTTCACTGCACTAGACGGACTGGCGACTAATATGAGTGCAGATAATTATTACCAGAAGTTATCATATTCCCTTTATTTTTTTTCCAAGATCACAAAAAAGATTTGCCAATGTATCACCCAATCAGAGGGACCAAGTAGCCTTGGAGATTTAAAAGCTGCTAGAAAAAAAGGGTTATCCAGGAAGTCCCACCTGACCAGATAGAATCAGATTCTACTTGAGGCTTTTTTTAGTGCCAAAAAAGATAGGGGACTAGAGACCAATATTGGATCTCAGCCTTCTAAACAAGTTCATTCAGTAAACAAAATTCCAGATGATCATGGTTCAGTCTATACTTCCCTTTCTAGAGGAAAATTATTGGATGTGCTGTATAGCCCTTCAAGACACATATTACCACATAAAAATGGACAAATGCTCCAGAAGGTTTCTGTGCTTTCAGCTAGAAGCCAGTCATTTCCAGTTCAGAGCACTGCCCTTTGGTCTCACCACAGCCCCCAGGGTGTTCACCAAATGCATGGCAGCAGTCACGGCTCATTTGAGACTACACAGATTCCAGGCATTTTCTTACTCAGAAGACTGACTCCTCACCACCTCCACCAGGTGTGTACTGCTTCAATACACAAATTTCATCCTGCATCTTTTCATCTCTTTGGGCATCATGGTCAACAAAGAAAAACCCCAGTTGATTCCATCACAAGACCTAGAGTTTATAGGAGCTCACCTCAATGCAATCTCTTGTGTAGGTTCTCGCCCTTTTCACAGACTGCAAACGATAAGGTCTCAAGTACAATTAATCGTATCTGAAGACAAAGTCCCTGCTGTTCTTGTCCTCCAAGCTTTAGGATCTATGACAGTAACCATTACCTTAGTACCTCTGGCAAGATTTCACATGAGGCTACTTTAATGGCTCTAAGCTGCACAGTGGTCTATCCTAACACATCCAATGACATCCCATTTTAATAACAAGTCACTGCAAGAAGGATCTATACTTTTGGATGCAGTCAGAGGAAATTCTTCTGTGCCGTCCCTTTACTCCCTATCAGACCAAGGCCATAGTGACCATGGAGGCCTCCCAGATTGGGTGGGGGGTGCATTGTTTGGGAAGAACATCCAAAGCACTTGGTCTCTGCAAAATGCCAATTTGCACATCAATGTCCTGGAATTGAGGCCAGTACTCTTAGTGTTGCAAGCCTTTCAATCTGCCCTCCCTCCGGGGACAGTTGCAATTCAATCCAACAACATGTCAATGGTTTGGTACATCAACAAAAAGGGTGGAACCAGATCTTACCCCCTGTGCTGGGAAGCTCACAGGATATGGCAATGGGCGATATCTTCTAACCGCTTTCTAGTTGCAACACATTTCCCAGGGAGCTCCAGTGTAATAGTGTACAAACTGAGCAGATGCGTTCTCCTGCCTCCCGAGTGGTCTCTCAATCCCATAGTGGTAATAAAAATTTTTCACCGATGGGGTCAGCCTTGCTGCGACTTCTTTGCTTTCCCAATGAACAATAAATGCAGCCGGTATTTTGATCTAATCCCCCCTCAGTGGGAGTCCCCGAGAGACACTCTCTTTCTCAATTGGCCTTCAGGACTTCTCTATGCCCCCCCCCTTTCCCCTCATTCCCCTGTTCTTGAAGAAAGCCTAAAAGTTTAGAAGCTAAGTGATCCTCATTGCACCCTTTTGGCCCCAACAAATCTGGTTCCCCTTTCTTTGGCCTCAACTGATTCACTGTCCATTGATTCTGGACCCAGTTCCAGACCTGCTGTCTCACCCACAGGGACTGGTGCATCCCAACCTTCACAGTCTCAAGCTGACAACTTGGTTACTCCAATTCCATTAGTTGCCAGGCAGAGTAATGTAGCTTCTTCAGTACAGAAAATTTCTTCTGGCTTCTCATAAACCATCCTGCAGCAAACTCTATCTTAGCAAATGAAAGAGATTTTCAATTTGGGCTCATACAAACAATCTAGACTCCTTCTCATCATCTGTTGACAAAGTTTTAGAATTTTTAGCTTCCCTTTTTGATCAAGGAGTTTCTGCTTCCACCATTAAAGTTCAGTTAGCGGCCATTTCTAATTTCAACAATGGCTACAATGATCATTCTTTAATTTCCCATCATTTATGCAAAGTTTTTCTTAAAGGGTTCTTGCATCTAATGCCTCCATGCAAGGACCTTGTAGCTCCATGGGCTCTAACTCTGGATGTAATGGGATCCTATCTCGCCTACATTCATAACTGATGGGCTCGGAGCCGATCCATCGGCTCCGACTTGGCCAACTAGTACACTAGAACGAAGTCTCTTATTGGCTGGGCTACCCTCTATCCCAGGATGCACCACACCTGCTTCCCCAGATCTCGTTTGCCGCTTTACAAGCTGGACGTGGTCTCGACTTGGCTGGAGCTAAGTGGTCTCTTTTTTTACCTTTTACTGGTCTTTGACCTTGGGGTTTCTTCTGAAATTAATAAAACAGCTGTTTTACGGCTATTCTCTGTATTTTGTGTATTTAATAATTTTTTGTGTGTGAAGTGATTTATTACTGATACTTCTATTTCGCTGTCGGGCAAGGCCCGTTTAAGTTAGAGGGCCTTTGCCCTACTTTTGGAAGTCTGTGTCATTATTTTTCTCCGGGCAAAGCCCGTTTAAGTTAGAGGGCCTTTGCCTGTTGTTGTTGTTGTGCGTGCTTACTGTGTTTCTCTTGTGAGGTAAATCTCCCTCTGGAGAGCTCGTGCCTTGTTCTCTCGCGCTCTGTAGTTGGCGCTAAGTTTTTGATATTAGACACTGCCTTTTTTCCTGACAGTATGTCCAAAGAGCAAAAGTCAGGGTTCAAAAAATGCAATAGGTGCAATTACAAAATGTCTATTACAGACAGTCACTCAATATGTGTGTATTGTTTAGGGCCTAAACATTTACAGGAGACATGTAGTGTGTGTCATGCTTTCTCCTCTAGGGTTTTTCAAGAGCGTAAAAATAAACTGATCTTGAAGGGTCTTATTAAGCCCTCTTTCGAGGAAGCTTTGGATTCTCCTATTACCTCTAAAAAGAAAAGACCGTCGGCTCCAACAAGTCCATCGGAACCGACTGCTAAAAAGCATAAGTCGACCTCTTCTTCCTCGGCTCCACTGACTTCGGGGCCGAGGGTCGAAGGGTCTGCCTCGATGCCTCTTTCCTCGGCTCCATTAGTTTCGGAGCTGCAGGTTGGAGTATCGAGAGGCGAATCACCTCCAGCGGTTCCAATGGTTTCGGAGCCGGTGGAGGTGTGCAGCTCAGACTCTTCCCCCTCGGCTCCGAAGAAAGCTCCTTCGGCGCCGATGGTTATTCATGCTGTGGCGGAACCAGCGCCGATAGTGTTGGAGCCTTTTCGGAGCCGGTCCCCTACATTGTCGGAGCCGAGAGGAAAGTCTTCTCGTCCTTTGTCTACCTCCTCTAAATCCTCAAAACTGTCGGATTCGGATTTGGATAGGGTTATTCAGAGGCTTTTCCAGTCTCCAGTTTTTGCTCAAATGGTCTCGGCTCTGGCCCAGTTGGCTTCGGAGCCGATCCCCCCTCCGAAACATTCGATTCCTCCTCCAACCTCCTTGGAGCCATTGGAGTCGGTGATGGTGGAGCAATGCGGAGCCGTACGGTCGGGATCGAGACCCCTTCGAGGTCTATCGGCACTGACTATGGTTCCTACCCTGTCCTCGGGTTCGGGGTTTGGTACTGGGACTTCCTCAGCAGGGCCCGAGGGGAACACCTTGGGACTGGGTGCCTCGGTACCTAGTCTTCCCCTCGGAGCATCGGCTGCCGGAATCCCCAGTGCCATCGTGGCCTCTAGACCAGTGATCTCCATGGAGTCTGGAGGTCCGGCCTTTGAGGCCATGAGGAGCGCGCTGGCCATGCCCTTGCCGGCTCAGCAGGCTTCCACCTCACCGTCCCTAGACCTGCAGACTGGTGCTTCTGCCATGTTGCAGTCCCCTGGCAGCGGGGCCCCAGGGCCTGAGGATACCCCCATCGGGGGTTCCCTTCTTCCGGGGGGGTCCGTCCGAAACTGCTTCGGACGAGCCCCCACGGAAGAAATTGTGCAAGAGGAAGCACGTGGACTCCCAAGATGAGTCTGTTACATCGGACACTGACCTCGATGACGCGGAAAGGTCCCCTAAATCATCTTCGGATGATATCTCTTTCTCAGATATCCTTGAGATTCTGAGACAGAGAGGAGATTGGCAGGCCAAAACTCCTTCCGCTGAGGAGTCAGTCTTCTTCAAGGCCTTCGGGTATCAGCCCTCCGCCTCCTGGGTGTCTCCGCCCTTCGATGAACTCCTTGATTTGGTTTCTTGAAGGGCTTGGGAACACCCTGATTCTGTGGAACCGGTGCCTGCGAGACCTAATAAATTTCTTTCAGCCCCCCCCCAGAAGGAATTTCTGACTAAAGATGTTCCCGTAGATGCTATGGTGGTGGCATCTGCCACACAGCAGGACGTGGCAGAGGCTTCAACGTCTATCCACCCTCCTAATAAGGATTCCAGGAGCATGGATAGGTATGGGAAGCGTACCCTTTCTTCAGCGGCCTTTACTTTACGGTCGCTGAACTATTTATGTCATTTTACCAGGCTCCAAAGGGACCTCCTTAAAGAGCTAAGTGACTCCCTTACTGGTAATCTACCTGAGGCGCTAGCCCCCACTGTTGGTGCCCAGATGACTACCTTATTTTCCATCGTCAACTCGTCCATGAGGCTCATTTCGTATGCGGCCGAAGGGGCGAGTAGAGCAGCGGGAACAGGCGTTGCCCTCAGGAGACATGCCTGGTTACGCTTGTGTTCATTTGCAGAGGCCTTCAAGTCTTCCTTCGCCGACGCCCCCTTTGATGGGTCATCTTTGTTTGGACCCAAGGTGAAGGACACACTAACTCGGTGCGAGCAGGAGGGCAAGACCTTGACTGCCGTTGGGGCCCGCTTTTCCGCTCCCTCTAGGCCTTACCTCAAGGTCCAGAGAGGAGGGAGAATGTGGTTCAGAAAAACTCAGAGGTCTTTCCCTACTCCACCCAGTGATTCCCCCTCCAGAGGCAGGGGGGGGGAATTCAGGAAGACGCCACCCCAGAGGCGGCAGAGGCCCCCATAACTCTGGAGACCGCGATTCCTTTCGTGGTTCTTCCTACACTCAGCGTCCCTGAGTTGTTGCCCGACTGTGCAGCTCCAGAGCCAGTCGGGGGTCGTTTTGCGGAACACCCACAAGCTTGGGAATCTATAACCAGCGATCAGTGGGTGCTTCGGATTATAACCGGAGGCTATCTCATCCCCTTCATCAAGCCCCCCCTTCCCTTAAGGGAAATCCCGGACGTGCCACCCAGTCAGCGGGATCAGGCAGCAATAGAGATTTCAAAGCTGCTAGAAAAAGGAGTCATCCAGCCTGTCCCCACCGACCAGATCGGATCAGGAACTTACTCAAGATTATTTTTGGTGCCAAAAAAGACAGGGGACTTCAGGCCCATTTTGGACCTCAGTTCATTGAATCGTTTTGTGGAAAAGTCCAAATTCCGAATGGTCACCCTTCAATCCATTCTCCCACTGCTGGAGAAGAATGCATGGATGTGCTCCATAGATCTCCAGGACGCTTACTATCACATTCTGATAGCTCAAGAGTCCAGGAGACACTTACACTTCCGCCTGGGAGTCAGTCATTTCCAGTTCCAAGCACTGCCCTTTGGTCTCACCACAGCCCCCAGGGTGTTCACCAAGTGTCTGGCAGTGGTGACTGCTCACCTGAGGAGTCTAGGATTCCAAGTGTTTCCTTATCTAGACGACTGTCTCCTTACTGCCACCTCCGAGCATCTACTATTTCAGGCGCTCAAGGCCACGGTCACCTTGGGCCGTTTCTTGGGAATTATGTTCAATTGGCAAAAATCTGTACTACAGCCATCTCAGCGTATTACTTTTATAGGCGCAGAGTTAGATACAAAAAGGATGCGTGCCTTCTTACCGGCAGCAAGAATTCAGGTTCTGCAAAACCAAGTCAGATCCTGTCTCCCCCTATCAAGAGCTCCGGCCCATCTGATCCTACAACTGTTGGGCTCGATGGCGTCAACTATACTCCTAGTCCCCTTAGCCAGACTCCACATGCGAATTCTGCAATGGCTCCTATCGGTTCAATGGTCCTATCAGGAACTTCCCTTGAACCATTTAGTCATGATCACGGAGAGTTGCCGTCGGGATCTGCGTTGGTGGCTCCTCCAATCCAATCTCGACCAGGGGCGACCCTTTATTCCTCAATCCCCCATTGCCACTGTGACCACGGACACCTCCCAGGTAGGGTGGGGGGGTCATTACCTGGACAGGTCTGTCCAAGGCACATGGCAACTCCAGGAAGCGCATTTGCATATCAATATCCTGGAGATGAGGGCGGTACTCTTGGTACTACAAGCTCTCCATCACGCTCTCCCGCAAGGTCCGATTGCTATCCTAGCAGACAACATGTCGGTGGTTTGGTATATAAACAAGCAAGGTGGAACCAGGTCATACCCACTGTGCAGAGACGCCATGAGACTTTGGCACTGGGCGGTAGCTACCAACCGCTTTCTAATGGCAACGCACATACCGGGGAAATCCAATGTGATTGCGGACAGATTAAGCACGACCATTCTGTTACCCCACGAGTGGTCCCTCAACCAAAGAGTGGCTGCGAAAATCTTCGCCAAATGGGGTCTCCCTCGCTGCGACTTGTTTGCCAGCCCCCACAATGCGAAGTGCAGAGTTCTTCATGCTGATCCCCTCTCAGGGACAGATTCCCAGGAACGCTCTGACCCACATTTGGCCCCCCGGTCTTCTTTATGCCTTCCCTCCGGTTCCCCTCCTGCCGAGGGTGATACAGAAAGCCATTTACCTGGAGAGCGAGATGATTTTGATTGCCCCGCACTGGCCTCGTCAGGTTTGGTTTCCCTTCCTACAGAGGCATGTGGTAGAAGGTCCATGGTTTTTGGACCGAGTGCCGGACCTGTTGACTCATCAGTCAGGATGGTTTCACCCATCTCTCAGGTCCTTGAGGTTGGCGGCATGGTTACTCCACTTCCATCCTTAGTCCAAGACAATTCCCTTTCTCCGGTGGTGATCCACATATTGTCTTCTTCTCATAAACCTTCCACTGTCAAACTCTATTCCAGCAAATGGAAAAGGTTCGCCTTCTGGGCTCAGCAACGAGGTATAGACCCCCTTACTGCCCCAGTATCGGAGGTTTTGAATTTCTTGGCCTCTCTTTTTCAGTTGGGCTCTTCAGTTTCCACGATTAAGGTTCAGCTAGCGGCTATCTCTAATTTTCATGCTTCTTTTGAACCTTCATTGATGTCTCACAAACTTTGTAAGTCTTTCCTTAAAGGAGCATGGCTCCTTAGGCCCCCAATATCTCACCCTGTCCCCCCTTGGGACCTAAATATGGTTCTTGCTGCCTTAACTGCCCGCCCTTTTGAACCAGCTGCTACCTGCGATTTGAAATTTCTGTCCTGGAAAACTGCCTTTTTAGTGGCCATAACTTCGGCCATGCGGGTTTCAGAACTTCAAGCTCTTTGTTCTGATCCTCCGTATTTGATATTTCACAAACATAGAGTGTCCCTGAAATTAAATCCCTCCTTTTTACCAAAGGTAGCTTCTTCTTTCTGTATTCAACAGACTATAGAGCTCCCTGTATTTTTTCCTGAGTTTTCTAATAACGCAGAATATATTCTTCATCAATTGGACGTCCATAGACAACTGCGTTTTTATTTGAATAGAACCGCTCAGACACGGAAATCAAATCAACTGTTTGTTTCCTTTGCAATAAACAAATTGGGTTAACCAGTAGCTAAAACCTCCATAGCTAAATGGATTAAAGATTGCATCTCTTTCATTTATTCACAGGCTAACAAAGAGCTTCCCTTTCCAGTCAAGGCTCATTCTACCAGGGCAATGGCTACTTCTGTAGCTTTTTACTCCAAATTATCAATAGATGATATTTGTGCTGCGGCTACCTGGACTTCTCCGCACACTTTCGTTTCTCATTACAAACTAGATGTGGTTTCTCGAGGCAGGGCTTCCTTTGGTTCCACAGTTCTCAGGAGTGTTTTCCAATGAGCCACCTGGGATTTAGGTGCTAGGGACGCTGTCCCATCAGTTATGAATGTAGGCGAGATAGGATCCCATTACATCTTTTAGTTATGTACTTACCATAACTTCGGATGTATGGGATCCATCTACATTCATACGCACTCCACCCTCCTTCCCCCTTCCATTGGGATTTAGAGGAGATGTAGTTCCATTTGGAGATCTTCTCTTGAAGAACTTTAGTTGGTTGTAGTAACTACTATTTTTTCTGTGTTTGCATGTAAGTATGAAAGCGAACAAACAAGATCTGGGGAAGCAGGTGTGGTGCATCCTGGGATAGAGGGTAGCCCAGCCAATAAGAGACTTCGTTCTAGTGTACTAGTTGGCCGAGTCAGAGCCGATGGATCGGCTCCGAGCCCATCAGTTATGAATGTAGGCGAGATGGATCCCATACATCCGAAGTTATGGTAAGTACATAACTAAAAGTTTTACAATCGCTGGTACTTCCACCCTTTGAACCAACAGCGACTTGCCAACTCAAATTTCTGTCATAGAAAATTCTTTTTCTAGTGGCCATTACTTCTGCCAGGAGAGTTTCTGAAATTCAAGCATTGTGTGTGAAACCCTTTTATTCGATTTTTTTCATAAGGACAGAGTTTTGTTGATAACCAACCCTTCCTTTCTTCCTAAGGTGGTCTCAGAATCTAATATTAATCAAACTATTGATTTGCCTGTTTTCTTACCCAATTTCTCCAATGAAGGTGAATATTGCTTGCATTTACGGGATGTTCACAGGATAATTACATTTCTACCTTGACAAGACCAAAGAGATCAGAACGTTGGACCAGTTATTTCTTTCCTTTTCAGGTCTAACTTTTGGAAAACCTGTATCAAATGTTACCTTATTAAGATGGCTAAGAGATTGTGTTATCTTCATTTGTAATCATAATAACTACAAGTTATCTGTGCCTGTAAAAGTGCATTCCACCAGATCAATAACCTCATCAGCTGTTTTCCACTCTATGGCATCCATGGATGAGATATGTGCAGCCGCAACATGGGCTACTCCACATACCGTTATTACTCTTTACAAATTGGCTATGGTTTCCAGGTATAGAGCATCCTGTGGCTCTATGGTTTTCAGGAATATCTGTCAGATAAAGAAGTTATGTACTTACCATGACGTTCCATCTGTGTTGTAGATCTTCATTCATTCTTGACATCCAACCCTCCTTCCCCCTTCTACAGATTTCCTGGAGGATTGGATAATTGTTCTGGGAACTTATAGGTTTCACTTTGGATATGGCTTCTACCTTTTATACCTGTTCTAACATACTATTTGGCTGCAAACTCGATCTGAGGTAATGGAGAGAGGGGCATTGTGGGTAGAGTCTTAGCTTGAGAGTTTTTTGGCTGGTGTGAGCTGTATAATGGCTGAGCCAATTCTGAGGATCGGAGCCAAGTCCCATTCATCAAGAATGAATAAAGATCAGCAACACAGATGGAACGTTATGGTAAGTACATAACTTCTTTTTTTTACATCTTTTGAGATTTATCATTAAAGTTTCCTGCTTTTCCATGCTGGTCACAGATGTGCTATATAAAGACAAGCCTCACCAAATCTATCAAGAATTGCATTCAGTGAAAATGCTTTCACTTGCTGCTAGCTTTGGTATTTTCAAGTTTAAGTTGCTTCTCTTGGCTGGGCCAAAACTGTTTGCATCTAGCAGTGCTTGACAGCCAAGAAGGTGAGAATATAAGCAAAGGATAACTCATCATAACTTTGACAGTCAGGAAATCCTTGATAGGTTCAGAGTGGACAGGGGTATTATAAGGGTCTTAGTGGGTATGTTTGACCCCCATAGAGTCATTGGAGGAATGCGTAGACTTCCAGTCCCTGTGCATACTAAGGTATGTATAGTCCTCACTATACTTGCTGCAGTGACCTTTCAGAGAAAGAACAGGGACGCGTGGGGATCTCACAGGCTTCTGCCTTGATGATACTGCAGCAGTTCCTGAATGTACTCTTGGCACATGTGGATCAGTATATCTATTCCCCTGTGTCACCTCAGGACCAAGTCAGGACTGAGTGTCGTTTATGGACTGGAACATTTCCCTGTGGCATTCATTGCAATAGGTTGCACCCGTGTTGTAATTAGGGCCTCTCTAGTCCACAGGGGAGTGGTACCACAGTAGGAAGGGCTACCATCCCATTAATTGCCAGGTGGTGTGTGATGTATGGGGGTGCATCACTAATACCTCACTAAGACGATTGTAGGGCTTAGACACATGCTCTATGTGGACAGACTCAAAAAACTTTAGCTATACTCTGTCTCTTATTGCATATTTAGAGGCAATCTCTGCTTGACCTACAAAGCCATGTCTGACCCAGAGCTGCTAGATATTCTACATCTAAAGAAATACCAATCCCTCCATGCCACATGCTCCAGGGACCTAATCCTCATTACCACAATAAACAGAACATGCTGGAGGGACAGGTTCCTAACCTAGAGACTTCCCATACTCTGGAACAAATTTCCCATTCACGTCAAGCAGAGCACTTCACTGGCCCTCTTTAAGAGAAATCTTGACGAGTGGATGGGCAATAGGAAGTTCACCCTGGGGATCACTTCAGTGGCCTTGCTTGTCAGGGGCACTGGGAACTAACTTTGGGTGGCATGATGCCAGGGAATCTTCTTGGGCTAGACTTATATAGGCTCCAGGGCCATTAGCCTAGTACACACCTATGAACCTATGGACACATCTATAATGTCTCAGCCTAACATCCTGGCAGTGCACATGATTCCCATGTCTGGCACAGTAACTCACTCTACTGTCTCTTCCTGTATGGTAGGATGCCCAGAGGTCACTTTGTTGGTAAGTGGGAAAATTATTATATTTAAGTAGCTATTCAGATTAAAATGTATTGCTGAATGCTAAAGGTTTTTTTTTTTTGTTTTGTTTTGTCAAACCTCATCTTTTTTCTCTGTTTTTTTTTTAAAGGTGACTCTTGATATCCACTGGAGCCCTGGTTCATGACACCAGTGAGAAATCCAAGTAGAGCTGCAGAGGTTATATATAAAACACATCCCTGTCCCAGACCCATATTGTCATTAAGAGGGTCTTTGGCTTCTTGAAGAACCATTTGATGTGCCTGGATAAGTCTGGGGGAGCCGTTCAGTATGACTGCATGTTGTATTCTGCATAACATGATCATGCACTGGTCTGGTGGTGAAGTGATGAAGTGACCCCTGCTGTCAGTAGAGCTCCAGGTTCCAGTTCCATTATGACTAATGATGGGTGGTGAACAGCAGTAGTAAGAGACCCCATATGGCAGGCTCGTGCAGGTAAAGACGTAGCATCTAGTCCACTAGTCCACAACTATGAATCATGATATTCAGGTTACTTTTCTTTTATTGTAAAAAGAGTATAATTGAAGCATCTATAGGCAATGTTGTTTGGTGCATGGTCTGCTCTCACTGTTCACTTGACATTCTCTCTCATCTTATATATTTTTATTATCTTTTAGAAAAGTTACTCATATTATTGTTGCTTAAAGTCATGTCTGAGTGCTCAATGACGCCTCTTTAATGACATTGTATGGCATCATATAAACAATAATTTACATTTTTGTCTGCTTTGATGAATAAATTCACATTTCATGGGTTAATGCACTGCAAATTTAATGGAAATGAATTATACTGCTTTTTTATATTATGCCATTTCTTCTTTGATTATTCTGGTGTGCGTTATATCAGATTAGTTTTATGCTGTCATACGCAATAATCTCTGACTTCAGAAACAGAAAAAAACTATTATCATTACTACAGTGGGGAGGATGAAGTGGCAGCAGTGTTAGTTTACATGTCAGGATACTCATTTTAATGTGTTATTCACTTATGATATATTTCACTTGAAAATTTTTGTGCATTACTACTTTTATGTTGTAGGTAACTGCCACCTGTAGGAATGGTAATCCATGCAGCACTGATTTTTGACTTCCTTTCATTGATGGTGTACATACTAGTCTTACAAGGATGAAATGCATATATTTGCAAACTTGGTCCCCCCACCCCATTCCAGTTAAACAAACAGCTATGTCTTTGAAGTTGATTCACAGCAGTTCAAGAACAAATGAGTCAAACACATCTCCTATAAATAGGCTAGATGATAGTATAAGTGATTTTGAGAAGAAGCTACTATGAGAATTGTAAGTGAGCTGTTCTGATGTCATGACCTACTTGATGCAGGTGATCCTGCTTTCACTGATCTGACCATGCTGCATGATCAAGTTTGTGATCATGACCTTGAATGTAAGGATCTGATATTGTTTGTTTCATTCTTCCTCAACATATGGGTTTAGATCCAGTCTTTGGATCTGACTCTGCCGCATATTCTAGACTTTGGACCCCACTCTTGAGCTCCTTCCTCTACCCATACTATTCCATCCATATTACCTCAGATCTCATTTGCCGCCATCGCAAACAGAAGCAGGTTCCTCTCTCGAGCTTTCAAAGTGATAATTTGTGAGCTTTATAGTTTTTTTCATTTACCTTTCCTGAGCAATATCTCTCCCCACATTTACCTTTAACCTCCCAATGAGTCTTTGACAGTCATTAGGAGATTCTCTTTTCTTTTTCTGTCTATATTATTCTATATAGTATTTCTCCATACCATTGCTAGTTTTTACCCTTTTGATTTATAGGGTATTTCTGTAGTCTACCATTGTTGGTAGTTGATTTTTTACTGAATCTATTCCCCTTTCATTTAAAAACTCTTTTCTTTGTCTTAATACTTTGTTGTACGTAATCATGTCAGATAAGCCAAATGAGTTTAAAAAATGCATTTCTTGTAGGCACAAGACTTCTAATTCAGACCCACAAGGAGTGCATTTACTGCCTTGGAGCTGGGAACTTGGATACTAAATGTACTATTTGCTCCACTTTTTATTCAAGGGCCTTGGTGAAAAGGCTGCTATTTCTTCTGGGGCTGAAACCCCCTCTGAATCTACCAAGTCAGCTCCTTTGAAGCATAAGAAATGCTCCCTCCAAAGTACCCAAGATCTTCTTCAGAGCCCCCGGTAAAAACAAGGAAAATTTCAGATCTGACATTGTCTGATCAGAAGATAAGATCCTCTGATCTGAAACCCTCAGAACCAAAGGTTTCAGTTCCTGTTTGTGATATCATCATCT
This sequence comes from Protopterus annectens, assembly GCF_019279795.1. NCBI lineage: Eukaryota > Metazoa > Chordata > Ceratodontiformes > Protopteridae > Protopterus > Protopterus annectens. The sequence continues at coordinate 803,362,709 of NC_056734.1, forward strand.
CTTACAGCAACACCTTTAGTTTCTAAATCCTTGGATCCGACGACTAGTATCTCTTATAGGAGTTGTACTCCAGAATTCTATATTAAATTCTATATTAAACCCATATCGCCCACCCTGCCTGCTCAAGTTGTTTCAAACTCCTAAGGAACACTCCAGGCCTCCATCCACAACAACTTATAGGTCCTCCAAAAGTTTATTGAAAGCAGATGTGGATAGGATAATGCAAACGTTTCTCAGAGCTCAAATCCAAGTGGGGGTCTTACCAGCTCCATCCCTGTTGGATCCGTGAGTATGCCTGTGGCATCCAGGACCATTCTATTCCCTTCTGCAATCCATCCAGTCATTTCATAGTCCTAAGATCTGAAATCCCTGAGATGTCTGGTGTCAGATTGACTCAGACTATGTCCTTGACTAGCTCTGCACTGATACCCTTTGAACAGAACAGGTCCCAAAGCCGAAATATTGGCGTAGGATCTGAGGGGTTAGGTTCAGCTCAGATTTGGTTACATCCCTTGGAGCCAGACCCTGGACAGTTTGGATCCAGTTTCAACCTTGAAGCACAGATCCGAGGGAGATCGAAACTTACCTTCATCAGAAGTTTCAGCTCCAAGAGGGCAGGTCAAATCTTCTACGGGTCCATCTGCTTTCAAAGAAGTGGAAAGGGCTTTCTCTCTCCAAAGATAACCACCATCTCACTATTTGGATCCCATCCCTTTTCACTCATTGATTCCAAGCTCTGAGTCAATCAGACCTATGCCACAGGGACAGACAGTTCCAATAAGTGTTCCACCACTTCCCCTCTCTTCTGACACCTCACCTGAACATTCTACAGAATAGATGCATCAGAAGAGAATATGGAAAAGGAGACACATTGACTCCCCAATGGAGTCACTCACACAGGATACCGATTCTGATGAAGGACAAGGGTCCCCCAAATCACCACCGGAAGTTATTTCCTTTGGAGATTTTGTAGAAATCTTTCAACATAAAGGTGGCTAGTCTTCCCAAAACCCTTTTCCAGTATTTTGGAGGCTTTTGGTTTGAGCCCATCTATGTCATGGGTTACCCCCCGGCAGATGAACTTACTGATTTATTTTCTTGCCAGGCTTGGAAGGAACTGGATGTTATCAAACCGATCTCAAAAAGAGTTGATAAATTTTTAGCCCTACTAACAGTCAGACCCCGCTGCAGCAAAAGCGTCCCAGTTCTTGCTATGGTGGTGGTGGCTGCCACCAAGAAAGAGCTAATAGAATCAAGCTCTTCTATCCATCTGCCAAACAGAGAGTCTAGAGCATTGGACAGATGTAGAAAGAGACTCTTTGCCTCGACAACCTTTGCCCTGAGGTCACTAAACTACCTGGCACACTTTAATAAACTTCAGAGAGATTTCACCGAAGAGTTATCAAATACTCTGTCAGAGTCAATGTCTGCAGAGGTCTGCAGAACAACAGTCTTAAAATTGGCTGCTCTGTTATCCATATCAAAAGTTTCAATGAGGTTGATCTCTCACACAGCCAAAAGTACAATACAAGCAACTAGTTCAGGCATCACCATAAGGAGACATGCTTGGATGCAGCTATATGACTTTGCAGAGTCTTTTAAGATGTCCTTTCTCAGTATACCATTTGATGGCAATTCCTTGTTTGGGCCATCAGTAAAAGAGATGCTTACCCAAGGTGAACAAGATGGAAAGACTCTGTCTGCTGTGGGAATCAAGTTTTCTACCCCTCAATGAACTTTCTTTATGAATAAGAGAGGCAGTAAGAAGATGTGGTTCCAAAAATCTCAGGGACCTTTCCAAGATCTCTTTGGTGATAATTCCTCGAGGAATGGCAGATGTCAGCCTAGCATGGGGAACCTGTGCCCCAGGATGCCCCATTGGTTGACCTCCACTTCTTCCAAAACTTCCCTCGAACATTCGGAGGAGGTCCCTTGAAAGAAAAGATGTAAGAGGAAACATCTGGACTCCCCTGAGTTCATCACTTCAAATACAGACTTGGATGAATCGGAAGGGTCCCCACAGTCCCCCTCTGAGGATGTCTCTTTTTCACACATCTTGGAAATCCTTAGACAGAGGGGTGGCTGGAAGTCCCTAGCCCCTTCTGAGGATGAGTTGTATACCTGGACGCATTTGGTTCCTGACCTCCATCTCTTGCGTGTCTCTGCCTTTTGACCCATTTTTGTCTGTAGTGTGTCGAAAGGTGTGGGGCACTCCAGAGACCATGGAACCAGTTCTGAGGAGACTGAATAAATTTATTACTGCTCCTGAGGATAAATCCTTCCTTTCCAAAGGGGTCCCTGTTGATGTCATGATGGTGGCAGCAGCCACTAAGAAGTAACTTGCAGAAACTTCTTCATCTGTCCATCCACCGAGCAAGGAGTCTCGTATGATGGACAGGTATGGGAAGCGTATGTTCTCTTCAGCGACCTTTACTCTCAGGTCACTGAATTACTTGTCACACTTCACACGACTACAGAGGGATCTCCTCAAAGAGCTAGGAGATACCCTGCAAAATCCTACAGCTGAGGGAGTTGCGAACAGGGCAGCTTCCCAGATTGCGACCTTGACTTTAGTGGTTAACTCCTCCATGAAGCCCATTTCTTATGCGGCAGATGGAGTGAGTAGGGCAGCAGGTACTGGGTAACTTTGTGGAGACACTCCTGGATGCGCCTTTGTCAGTTTGTGGAACCTTTCAAGTCTTTATTTACCAATACCCCCTTTGATGGCTCATACTTGTTTGGGCCTCAGGTAAAAGAGACTCTCACCAGGTGTGAACAGGATGGCAAGACTCTCTATACCATAGGAGTCCATTTTTCCACTCCATCTAGACCCTATCCTAAAGGTCAGAAGAGTGGAAAGATATGGTTTTGAAAATGCCAGGGAGCTTCGCCTGACACACATGGAGGTTTTTCCCTCAGGGGCCGAGGGGAAACAACAATGGAAGACGCCGCCCTCATGGCAGAGGGGGTCCAAAACAGCAGGGCGACAGAGATACATTCTCTGCTAGGCCCTTCCAGCACTCCTGAAGTGAGGCTCAACTGTCTGCCTCTAGAGGCAGTTGGGGGCAGACTATCACTGTACTCATCAGTCTGGCAAACTATCACGAGAGAAACATGGGTACTGTCTATAATATCCAGGGGTTACAAAATTCCTTTTCCCCAGTTACCCCCCTCAAAAGAAAAACATTCTATCCCAGATGTCCCACCCAGTCTTTGGGATCAAACAATCCTAGAAGTACAAAGATTGCTAGAAAAAAGAGCCATCCAAGAAGTCCCCACAGACCAAATTAAATCTGGAATTTACTCAAGGTTCTTTTTAGTTCCAAAAAAGACAGGGGACTGGAGACCCATTTTGGATCTCTGCAAACTAAACAAATCAGTAAAAAAGATGAAGTTCCAGATGGTAACACTGCAGTCCATTCTTCCTTTCTTGGGTCAGGACAATTGGATATGCTCCATAGATCTCCAGGATGTGTACTACCACATAAAAATGGACAGGCATTCCAGGAGATACCTACGCTTCCGGCTGGGAGCCAGTCATTATCAGTTCAGAGCCCTGCCCTTTGGTCTCATCACAGCCCCCAGCATGTTTGCGAAGTGTATGGCAGTGGTCACGGCTCACCTGAGGCATCTAGGATTCCAGGTGTTTCCATATCTAGATGACTGGCTCCTCATTGCTACCACTGAGCATCAACTGATCAAAGCACGGGACTACACAATCCAAGCTTGTTCCCAGCTAGGCATCACCTTAAACTATGAAAAGTCTGCCTTGTTGCCTTATCAGTCTATTACCTTTATAGGGGCAGACTTAGATATGAGACACATGATAGCAAAGCTGCCTCAAGATAGGGTGTCAACCATTCGTCAGCAAGTTTTGTTTCTCATAAAGAAGACGAGAGTTCAGGCAAGAGAAGTATTACAAGTCTTGGGCTCAATGGCCGTAGCAATTACACTAGTTCCTTTGGCACGCTTCCACATGAGGATTCTGCAGTGGTTTCTTTTCACTCAGTGGTCTTTACAGGATTTACCAATGTCACACATGATCTTGATCATGGAAACTTTCCAAAAGGACTTAGTATGGTGGCTTGTCTCCCCCCAGGTGACTCTGGGCAGACCCTTTCTAGACCCCCATCCAGTAGCCACAGTGACCACGGATGCCTCCCAGATAGCGTGAAGGGTGGCATTATCTGGGACAGACTGTCTAAGGAATGTGGCAACCTCATGAGTACCATTTACACATCAATGTTCTAGAGATGAGAGTGGTGTTTCTTTCGTTGCAAGCACTTCAAGACTCTCTACCTACCGGAACCATTGCAATTCAGACAGACAATATGTCAGAGGTATGGTACATTAACAAGCAGGGCGGGACCAGATCTTACCCCTTGTGTCAGGAGGTGCTTCAAGTATGGCATTGGGGGATGTCTTCCCAACGTTTTCTGATTGCGATGCACATTCCTGGGAAATCCAACATGATAGCGGGAAGCCTCAGCAGGGCTATCCTCATGCCTCATGAGTGGTCCCTGAAGCAAGAAGTTGCGGACTTGATTTTTTACAAATGGGGCCAGCCATGCTGCAAACTTTTTGCCACTCCCCTCAACAATAAATTCAGCAGCTACTTCGCCCTAGTCCCCCCTCTGGGACAGTCACCCATGGATGCACTTGTTCACGATTGGCCTCTGGGACTACTCAATGCTTTTCCACCTTCCCCTCTAATTCCAAAGGTACTTCAGAAAGCAAAGTAACTGGGTTGCAAACTCATCCTCATTGCGCCTTACTGGTCTCATCAGATATGGTTCCCGTTTCTTCACCATCATCTTCAACTGGAGCCTTGGATACTGGACTCATTCCAGACCTCCTGATGCATCAGTCAGGCAGGCTTCATCCTTTCCTCCAAACTCTCAAGCTGACTGCTTGGTTTCTCCACTTCCAGTCTTAGCCAGGCTCCCAAACATTTCCCCGGCTGTACAACACATCCTAGTGTCCTCTCACAAGCCCACTACCAGGAGGATTTACACTAGCAAATGGAAGAGGTTCTCTTATTGGGCAAAGAGTAAAGATATTGATCCTGTCACTGCTCCTGTTCACAAGAGTCTTGATTTTCTGGCTGAAACCTTCAAAAGAGGGGCAGCTGCAGCTACTATTAGGGTTCAGCTAGCTGCTATCTCCAATTTTTATGTAGGAGACTTGGGTTCTAACATCATGTCCCATAAGTTTTGCAGAACATTCTTAAGAGGTACAACTCTTTTACAGCCCCCAGTAAGAGAAACCCCCATGACCTAAACTTGGTTTTAGCTTCTATGGTTCTTCCACCTTTTGAACCAGCAGCATCTTGTCCCCTGAAATTTCTATCTTGGAAAACCCTTTTCTTGGTTGCTATCCCCTCAGCTAGACTGGTTTCTGAATTACATGCTTTGTCTATTCACCCGCCATATCTCATTTTTCACAAAGATAGAGTCTCTCTTAGGACCAGTCCTTCCTTCTTGCCAAAGGTATGTTCAGAGTATAATTTAAATCAGTCCATTGAGCTTCCTGTGTTCTTCCCCAATTATGGCAACAAGGCAGAGTATAGACTCCACCAATTGGATGTTCATAGACAATTATGTTTTTATTTACACAGGACCCAAGACCTTAGAAAATCAGACCAATTGTTTGTATCCTTTGCTGACAATAAACAAGGTTCTTCATTTTCAAAAGTGACCTTATCAAAATGGCTGTCAGACACAATCAGTTATTCTTATGATTTGCGAAAAAAGACACTACCAGGGAGGTCCAGAGGACATCCAACCAGGACCTTAGCCACCTCTGTTTCCTTCCAAGCTAAATTGCCTTTAGATTCAATTTGTGCAGCAGCAACATGGGCAAATCCTCATACCTTTATCACTCATTACAAAGTGGATGTGGTCTCCCAGAATAGGGCATCCTTTGGTTCCACGGTCCTGAAGAGTTTGTTCCAGTGAGCCACCCAAGAACCAGGTGCTGGGGACGCAGTCCCAACCAGCAAGAATGAAGGTGAGATGGGACAACATAACAGAAAGAAGTTATGTACCTACCATAACGTTCCATGTTTGTTGTCCTTCATTTCATCTTCCTTCTTGTGTCCCCCCCCTTCCCCCTTCCTGGAGGTTCGAGAGAAGTTCCTTTATTGGTTACACTGGCTGTGTTTTCTGCTGACATACCAGGCTAGTTAACCATGCATTGTTTTTCCTCTTTCCTTCCTACCTTAAATGTATAAGAGCTTAGTAAAGTTTGATCTGATATTGTTAATCCTTGTTCATTCCTTACGCATGGTTATCGGTTCTGACCTCGGAACCGAGCCGGCCATTTTTCAAGCTCACGTCAGCTTCAAGCTCTCGAGCTAAACTCTTACCCACAATCCCCCTCTCCCTGTTACCTCAGATTTCGTTTGCCACATTGCCATTCCGTCGTGTCAAGCTGCTTCTCTTGAGCTAAGTACAGTTATTTCTTGTTTAATAGTCATTTATATTACTTTTCTGTCAGAAACGTTTCTATTTCATTGTCTCTTACCCTATCGCATCTAGCGACCATATTTTCTTCAGGTTTTTCTTCTCTTTTCTCTACCTTTTTACTGCGAGGTATTCTCCCCTTACCATCATTGGTAATCCTTCCCTTTTTCTCATACCTTCGGGTATTCTTTTGTACTATTGCTGGTACCCTTTTCTGCTTTCTATTTTTGCTATCATGGCAGATAAGAAAGGTAGTCCGGGGTTTAAATGGTGTTCTGATTGTGGACACAAACTACCTAGTTCTGTTGCACACTCTTTGTGCGTTTATTGTTTGGGGGCATCCCACTTATCTGTTGACCCGCCCTGTACTATCTGTGAAAACTTTTCAAATAGAACTTTGTTGGAAAGGAAAAACTAGCTGTTACTGAAGGGACTTCTTAAACCTCCCTTTTCAGAGGCTATTTCTGGGTCGGAGGCCTCAATCCCTCCTAGAGCCCATAAGAAAATCATGAATGTTCCTACCAAGGCTAAATCTTTGCCTTCGTCCCCGGCCGGGGACTCCTGCCAACCAAAACCTAAAAAGGCTAAAGTTTCAGCTGCGGAGCTCACTCAGTCAGCCCCAGTGCTTTCGGTGCCTAGACCTTCGGCACCCAGGCCTTCGACTCCATTAGTGATCTCGGCTCCGTCTTCTCCTGCAGCCTTCACTATATCGGCACCAAGGGACTCCTTGGTTCAGACTATTACCACTATATCGGCACCGATCGTTCAGTCGGCGCAAACCTTGACCACATCAGCTCCAACATCTTACTCGGAACCGACGCCTTTATTGTTGACTCCAGTTTTGTCAGTTCCAGCTTCGGTACCGACAACTATTTCAGCACCGATCCCTGTGTCAGTGCAGACCATGACCTCGGCACCGATGACTTCATCGGTGCAGACACCCGTAGTCCATTCTCTCTCTGCACCATTGTTCTCAGTGCGGACTGGTGAGATGGGCACCGAGTTTGCCTCTTCTGTGGACAGGCCTGTTTCTCCCTCAGTCTCTGTGAGGTCAACTAGAAGCCTTTCCAAACATGATGTGTTGCATCTTGTGGATCAGGTACTCTTGGCCAGAGGTATCCCACCCCCCAGGAACTATCCTTCCTTGGGAGGTTATCACCTGTCTCCAAAGACCCCTTCTTATTCTCCTCCTTCATTGCCTTTGAAGTCCATGGATATAGCACAGTCTTCCCCTTCTGCGGTTCCCTTTATGGATCTCACTAAGGAACCGCAGTTGCCTTTGTGGCAGGAAAGTTTTGCTATGACCCAGGATGTCAGTTGTGACACGCATAGTTTACTGCTCCACAGCCATCCAGGGACTCCGGGTCGGCAGACTGAGCCACTCAGGGGAGGGGTGACACCTGTCATACACATTCACTCCTCTTCAGGTGGACCAGCCTTCCAGCTGATGGAGAAGGCTTTCGCTGCTGCTAGTGATACTGGATTGTCTATCCCTCCGCCCTCCTCTGGTACACTGGTTTCACAAGTCACACCGAGCGGACACCGGGTGCAAGGGCCTCAGGACATATTCCCACAGGAAACTCCTTTTCCGCTGTCTTCCCCAGCTTCTCCCACTGAGGAAGTCCACCAGAAAAGTTTGTGTAAGAGGAAGCACATAGACTCCACAGAGGAGTCCCTCACTAAAGACACAGATTTTGATGAGGGGGAAGGATCCCCTTGGTCACCCTCTGAGGTATCCGTTGGTGATATCCTCGAAATCCTGAAACAGAGAGGTGACTGGCAGTCCTCTAATCTGACCTCTGAGGTATCTGTGTTCCTGCAGGCCTTTCGTTCCCGACCCCCTATCTCCTGGGTTACTCCATCTGCCGATGAACTTGTCCAGCTTATAGTGCAGTGTGCTTTGAAGGCTCCTGACACCATCAAAGCTATTCCCCGGAGGCCAGATACGATTTTGTCCCCTCCTGCTATGGATCCCCATTGATCAAAAGGTCTTCCTGTGGATGCTTTGGTGGTGGCGGCCACAACAAAAAAGAATCTGGCAGAAGAAGAAAGCCAGCCTGTCCATCCGCCTAACAAAGGGTCCCGAGCCCTGGATAGGATAGGGAAGTGCACCTGTGCATCAGCAACCTTTACTATCAGGTCCCTGAATTATATGGCACACTTTACCAGGCTTCAAAGGGATCTGATTTCTGAGCTTTCTGAAACCTTGGCGGGTGCCGTGTCTGATGAGGTCCATGACAAAGTGGCCTCTCAGCTGGCCACCATTGATTCAATATCTAACTCCTCTATGCGACTGATATCTCATGCATCAGAAGGAGCAGCTAGAGCAGCGGGTTCAGCTGCGGTCTTGAGGCGACACATCTGGATGCGTTTGTGCGATTTCGCGGAACCCATTAAGGCTTCCTTTCTTAATGCTCCCATTGAGTCCTCCTCGCTGTTTGGACCAAAAGTTAAAAGCACACTGGCCAGATATGAACAGGATGGTAAGACCATTTCTGCCATAGGTGTCTGTTATTCTTCCCCTCAATGTGTTTTCTCCCGAAACCAAAAGAGTGGGAAGATATGGTTCAAGAAATCTCAGGGTTCATTCCATGACACACAGGCCGAGTTCTCCCCTAGAGGCAGAGGGGGAAACTCACAGGGAAGATGCTCTTTTCGGGGAAGAGGGGGTCCGCGTAACCAGAGTTCCAGGGATTCTTTCCCTGGCCAATCCTACCAGGACTCCTGAAGAGTGGCACAACCCCTTTCCTCTGGAGGTGGTTGGGGGACATTTCTCCTTGTACCCTTCTGCCTGGCTAACCATCAGCACCGATTCTTGGGTACAAAGGATTATAACCAGAGGTTATCATATCCCCTTCAGTCTTGGTCCTGTCCCTTCAAAAAACCTTCCCGACGTTCCACCCAGTCAAAGGGAAGAAGCAGCACTAGAGATAGAAAAGCTGCTAAGAAAAAGAGTCATCCAGATAGGATCTGGATTCTACTCAAGGCTATTTTTGGTGCCAAAGAAAACCAGGGACTGGAGACCAATTTTGGATCTCAGTGTATTGAATAAGTTTGTGAAGTACAAAAATTCCGGATGGTCACAATACAGTATATCCTCCCACTTTTGGAAAAAGACGATTGGATGTGCTCGATAGATCTTCAAGATGTGTACTACCACATAAATGTGGACAGGCCATCAAGAAGATTTCTGCGCTTCCGTGCGGGAGCCAGTCACTACCAGTTCAGAGTACTGCTCTTTGGACTCTCTACAGCCCCCAGAGTGTTCACAAAGTGCATGGCAGTTGTCACAGCTCACTTGCAACTTCAAGGATTCCAGGTGTTTCCATACCTAGACGAATGGCTCATTTCCGCCCCACCAGACATCTACTGGAAGAAGCCCTGTCATACTCTTTCCTCGCTGCACAAAGGCTAGGCATAACCATAAACTGGCAAAAATCCAATCTCACCCCATCTCAGTTGACAGAATTCATAGGGGCTATCTTGGACACAAAGAACTGCAGAGCTGCTATTGCAGAGCACAGAATTTTAAGGATAAAGCAACAACTGATTCCAATCCTTTCAAGGGAGAAATCCATGGCTCACTCGGTTCTACTGCTGTTGGGTTCCATGGCAGCCTCCATCACCATTGTCCCCCTGGCCAGGTTTCACGTGAGGCTTCTACAATGGTTACTGCTCACCCAATGGTATCCCTTTCAGCATCTTCTTTCAGCAATGATTCGAGTAACCCACAGGTGCAAACAGGATTTAAATTGGTGGATGACACACAATCTGTCACAATGGTCTCACCCCTTCTCCCCCCAGCAACCCAAGGCCACAGTGACCATGGACACCTCCCTGATGGGGTGGGGGGGCTATGTCAGGGACAGACAGTCCAAGGCACTTGGTCCGAACTGGAGGCCTATCTGCATATAAATGTTCCAGAACTGAGGGCAGTGCTTCTGGCATTGCAAGCATTCCATCCCCTGCTGCCGTCTGGGACAATTGTGATTCAATCAGACAACATGGTGGTGGTCTGGTACATCAACAAGCAAGGTTGAACCAAATCTTACCCCCTTTGTCGAGAGGCCATGAGGATATGGCAATGGGCGATGGCTACCAACCGTTTTCTTCTAGCAATGCACATTCCCAGGAGTTCCAACATGATAGCAGACAGACTCAGCAGGTGCATTCTTCAACCTCACGAGTGGTCCCTGAATCCCTTAATAGCAGCGGAGATCTTCCACCACTGTGGCCGTCCTTGCTGTGACCTCTTTGCATCCCCAGACCAACTAGAAGTGCAGCAACTACTTCGCCCTGATTCCCCCTCCAGGACAGTCACCCAGGGACGCTCTAGTCCATGATTGGCCCTCTGGTTTTCTTTACGCATTCCAACCCTTTCCCCTCATTCCCCAGTTTCTGAATAAAGCCCGTCGGATGAAGAGCAAGATGATCCTCATAGCACCATATTGGCCTCGACAGATTTGGTTCCCCTTCCTTTGGCCTCACCTATTAGATCGGGCGGCACAGTGGTGCAGTGGTTAACATTGTTGCCTCACAGCAAGAGGTTCTCCAGTTCGATTCTCAGCTGGGGTGCCTTCTGTGTGGAGTTTGCATATTCTCCCTGTATTCGCGTGGGTTTCCTCCGGGTACTCCGGTTTCCTCCCACATTCCAAAGACATGCATCTGGAGCATTTCTCCCCAGGCCTCCACTGAAAACATGCTCTGTGGAACCTAGTCGAACTTTCCCGGTCAACAAATGTTAAATAAAAAATAAAATAAAAATAAAAATAAAAATAGATCGACCATGGATTCTCCATCCAACCCCGGAGTTGATCTCACATCCACAGAACCTGATTCATCCCATCTTGAACAGCCTGAAGCTCACAGCTTGGCTACTCCAATTCCCTTGATTGCCAGGCAGAATGATCCTTCTTTACCAGTACGTGACATTCTCATTGCATCTCATAAGCCTTCCACTAGAATTACTTATCTGAGCAAGTGGAAAAGATTTACCTGTTGGCTGAAAGATAAACAAGTAGATCCCTTCTCAGCACCAATGTCAATAATACTAGACTATCTGGCCGACCTCTTCCAATCAGGTCTATCGGCCTCTACCATTAGACTTCATTTGGCTGCAATTTCTAATTTTCATGAGGGTGTCCAAGATTCCTCTTTTATGTCTCACAAATTGTGCAAGACCTTCATAAAAGGTGTGAATCATCTGAAGCCACCTTTTAGAGAACCTATTCAACCATGAGATTTATCATTAGTTCTACAAGCTCTGACAATGCCACCTTTTGAATCAGCCTCTTCTTGCGACCTCAAGCATTTGTCATGGAAAACCTTGGTTTTGGTCGCCATTACTTCTGCCAGATATATTTCTGAGTTTCAAGCTTTATGTATCAAGAGTCCATACTTGATTTTTCATAGAGATAGAGTGTCTCTGAGACTAATCCATCTTTTCTGCCAAAAGTAATCTCTGAAATGTCCATTAATCAAACCATTGAATTGCCAGCTTTCTTTCCCAATCATTCAAACAGAGGAAAGTATTGCCTACATACCCTAGATATCCACAGGCAAATCCATTTTTACTTAAACAGGACTAAACCCTTTCGTAAATCTGACCAGTTATTTTTGGCTTTTTCTGGACCTAGATTAGGATCTGCTGTTGCTAAGGTCACATTAGCTAGATGGTTGAAGGACTGTGTGACCTTCATTTATACACAACGCAATATCTCGTTTCCTACTACCATGAAAGCTCATTCAACATGGTCGGTGGCAACCTCTGCTGCCTTCCATGCCAGAGCTTCTTTACATGACATCTGTGCAGCTGCAACTTGGGTTATGCCTCATGCCTTCATCAATCATTACAAATTGGATTTGGCATCCACGGGAAGAGCAACTTTCGGTTCTATGGTGCACAGAAATGTCCTTCCATGAGAGCCTCCCAGGAATAGAGGTAGCTGGGGACTCTGTCCCATGCGTAAGGAATGAATGAGGATTAACAATATTCAATAAAGAAGTTATGTCTTACCATAACGTTCCATCTGTATTGTTGATCCTTGTTCAGTCATTACGACCCTCCTTCCTTCCCCCTACTGTGGTTTCTAGTGGATCTCACTATCCGGTTCTCTTAGGTTATTTGACCAGAGGTAGCCTCTCCCTTCTTTGACTTGCAAACTCAATCTGAGGTAACAGGTAGAGGGGAATTGTGGGTAAGAGTTTAGCTTGAGAGTTTGAAGCTGATGCGAGCTAGAAAAATGGCCGGCTCGGTTCCGAGGTGGGAACCGATACCCATGTGTAATGACTGAACGAGGATCAACAATACAGATGGAACATTATGGTAAGACATAACTTCTTTTTTTTTACTATGTATGTCTAGTGTGGGCTATTACAAATGAGATCTGGGTAGCTACCACTAGGCATGTTGGGATTGGGGTTAGCCTCGAACCAGTAAAAGCTCTCGAGCTATAGTCAGTCAGCTGAGTCAGAGCCAAGGTTCGGCTCCCAACCCAACCAGCAAGAAGGAAGACAAGCTGAAGGGCAACAAACATAGGTTCATAGGTTTATAGGTAGGTACTAGGCTATTGGCCCAAGGGCCTACATAAGCCTAGCCAACAAGGTTCCATCTTCTGTGGCCTTTCCAGCTGCTGCAGATGTCTTGTGAGGTACATGGAACGTTATGGTAGTTACATAACTTCTTTTTATTCCCTGGCTTTTTCTAAATTATGCAAAGCTTTCCTGAAAGGTATTTTTCTTCTAAGGCCTCCAGTAAAGTATCCCTCATCACCTTGGGATCTGACAGTCATGTTACAAAGTCTAACTCAGAAACCTTTTGAACCTTCAGCTAAAACTGATTTAAAATTCCTTTCATGGAAAACATTATTCTTAATAGCCATTAGTTACATTACTACAGAGAGAATATCTGAGCTCCAGGCTCTTTCTTCAGAAACACTACATCATTTTTCATAAGGATAGAGTTTACTTAGACTAATCTTCCTTTTTACCTAAAGTGACTTCTGAGAATAACATTAACCAATCCATTCCTTATTAGTTTTCTCTCCAAATTTTTTGAAGAAAGGAGGGTACATGCTATATCTTCTTGATTATATTTTTGTCTTCACAGAAAAAAAAAAACAAATTAAAATGTCATATCAACTCTTTGTTTCTGTTTCACCAAAATGGCTGGGTTTTTCAGTCTCTAAAGTCACTCTAGCCAAACGGCTTACAGACTGTATTTCTTAGATTTTTTTTCTCAACAAGGCAAGACATTACCTAAAACTCCCAAGGCTCATTCAACCAGATCCAGAGCTGCATCATCTGCCTTTTGGTCAAGAACATCTATTGATGATATTTGTGCTGCCTGCATCTCCATGGTCCAATTCTCTTATCTTTGTTATTCATTACAAATTGGATATTATTTCTAGAAATATCCACCTTTGGTCTGGCGGTATTCTAGAATATCCTTCCATGAGGGCCACCAAAAATCAATGTAGCTGGAGACTCTGTCCCATACACTGAGGAACAATGAAAAGGACAACATCAGATTTAAGAGTTATGTGCTCACCAAAACTAGGCATCTGTGTTGTTTATTTTCATTCTCTCTCAGCTTCCCTTCCATCCATCCCTCATCCATTTTTCTTTGGCAAGACCTATAGAAGTGTATTTGGAACCTACAGTTCTAGGTCTGAGCCCTTTCTTTCTCTATCATTTATGCCTGTCTCTGTTTAACTATAGGGACATATGGCAACAAACTCAGTTTTAGGTAATGGGGATGGAACAAGGCATTATGGGTAGATGGAGGAGCTGAAGAGCTGGATCCAAAGTCTGAAATATGTGGCCGAATTGGATCCAAGGATTTGATCCAAACCCATACATTGAGGATGAATGAAAATGGGCAACACAGATGCCTGGTTATGGTGAGTACATAATTTTTAATTCTTCTAGGTGTAGATGAACACTGACATGGTTTGAATGAAATATGTTTTGATTGTTCACCTTGACTACTTACATTCTTTTCCTGAGAAGCAACAAATCTCCCCTCCATATGTCTGGACAATACCCCATCCTCTGCCCCTTGTAAGACAGTCCCCAGCTTGACTCTGGTTTGTCCAAACTGGTGTATGAATGGAGGCGGCCACTGATGCTTGGTGTACCACCATACTGTGCATCAGTGTGATCATGGCATTATCCCTACCCTCTGCCATTTCCAGCCAGTGCTTGCACTCATTACTCATAACCTGGAGGACTCTGACCATTCCCATCTGATTCTCTGTGTTAGTGCTCTCAGCGCTAACAATGTTACAGCACATTTCATGTTGGGTAGCCAATGATTTATGTGTTTCCTAGGGTAGCTGTAAGAAATTCCTCCACCTGGTTCTCCTTTGTAAAGGTGTCACTGTAGACACTGTTACTTCTGAATGCCTCACATCATCTTCCAAGTACTCTGCTGTGTTTGGAAATACTGATGTAATGGTGCAGGGGTGTCCCTTCTCCTGTATAAGTGTGAATTACATGTCAGCTTGTATAAAACCAACAAACAGTCCTGGATAGGGAGCCTCTTCAGAACAAAACCAAATTTCTAAAAACACAGATGAGACTCGCCACAGCAGAAGTATGAAAATAAATCCTTTAATAGCTGCAGTAAAAGTAAGCGCTTTCATGTCCAAATGACGCTTCTTCAGATTTTAATAACTACACAAAAGCACATCCATTTAAATAGTACTGCCTATAAATTTGACTCAGTCACATTAAATCCATTTCCTAATTAACTAAACTAGTGAAACAATAGAACCAATATAAAAATCATGATTAAAACATTAATATAAAAGTCATAAATAAAACATTTGCACTTTAAAATCAATGTAAATAGGGGTGTGCTGCTAGGAAAGGCTTCAGAGTCACCTTTTCACTAAGACTTCTTTGTTTAGTTATCTTTTTATATTAGTGTATATATTATCTCTCTGACATATGCATATGAACACACAGGAATTTTTATTTCATTTGTTGGTTCCTAAGTGTATATGTCTTTAAATGTTCTAATTAGTTTAGTTAATTAGGAAATGGATTTGATGTGATTGAGTCAAATTTATAGGCAGTACTATTTAAATGGATGTGCTTTTGTGTAGTTATTAAAGTCTGAAGAAGCATCATTTGGATGTGAAAGCGCTTACTTTTACTGCAGCTATTAAAGGATTTATTTTCATACTTCTGCTGTGGCGCATCTCATATATGTCAGCTTGTACTTGACTTTGTGATGCACTGGCACTTTCTATAGAGTTACTAACATGTTGCAGATTGAGAGATCTGGCCATTGGGAACTGCCTATGACTTTCCTCAGGCTGCCTCATAAATATTATTATGTTATCATCAGCAGCAGCAACAGCAGCAACATCCATTCTACTGATTATATCATTCAGATTGGTTGGTATTGTTGAACTCTTTGTTTCTGATGCTGACCCTGTAAGAAATTTAAAACATTAATTGCAAAGGAATAGCATATAGCAATGTATGTTTACAAAGGGGTAAGTGGGACACTTACCATATAGACTGCCTTATTTTCCATTCTTTGCTGATTTACAAGGTTCACCTAATAATAATTAATTATGATGTTTTAATTGGTTCCCTATTGATTTGTCAACAGCTTAGGTTGCCGAATGCGTATTCATCGACACCTAAGCATTGAACGCTTAAAATAGTGAATGGCCGCATCATCTAATTCTTTCCTCAGGAAAGAATTTGCATGGCTGTTCTCGTGGATTTGCCCTTTCCCCAATGTAGAGCGGTCTCAGAGTTGGTATATTTAGTTAAGGGATGTGGGGGCGTTGTTTATTTTGTTTGCCGACAGCCAAGTGAATTCATTCCCCAGGAAAGAATTCGATGCCTTGGCCGTTTGCTGTTTTTAGCTTTCGACGCTTAGGTGTCGATGATTTTGTATCCGACAGCCTAAGTTGTCTATGTTATAATATTGATGTGTTTAATTACATCATTCCTTGTCTGCATTCAATTCTAAACCAACCTTCATGAACAGATGAGTGTTACTGCTGCAGACATTGGTAAGATGCAGCAGTGTCCACATCACCTCTAATTATTCATATGTCACCATCTTGTGTGTCATAATCATCCCCACAGATGGAAAGAAAATATTCCTCATTTGGCATTAATGGAGTAAGCTTCGGAGCCCCTGTATAGTAGTATGGGAAATTGCATTCTGCCTGGCATTGCTTTTAGCATGTGTGGGAGGGTGGCATAATGGTTAATGTGTTGACCTTACACACACAAGGTACAGGGTTTAAATCTCACATTGCCTCAATGTCTAGGTGTAAAATGGCCCACAAAGCCAGTTAGCTTAGTACTAACTTTTGAATCTGTTTGCCCTTTTCTTGCACTGTACCAATACTAAATTTTTGCCATGCACTGCATTAATTTCAGCAACTACATGATTTCAAGCCTTGTTTCTCTCGACTTGTCTGGGCTCCCCTTTAAAAAAATTAAGTTTCCCATATGTCCTACATTCTGCCATGAGGACACAATATTCATCATGGCTGAAGTTATACTTTCTCTCCTTTGATCACTTATTTTCCATCATTGCTACATGTGCAAAAAAAAAAAAAAAAAAAAGGCCGCAGTCATACAGAGCAAGAAGAATGTTTAGATGCAATCAGTGTTTAATGTATAAAATAATGGCCAAGTCCTCTTGCCACCCACATTAAATAAAAATGTTACTTAACTCAAACCATAAAGTTGCATATGGAACTCTTAGTATAGCCACATAAAATTACAATATACTACTAACAGTTTATTCATGTAATGAATGCAGTCACTTTTGTTACAAAATATCCTATCTAGGCTATTGGTGAGTTAATATGGAGATGTTCAACTTATTTGTTTAATTCATGGCCATTTACACGTGTTATGTGCAAATTAGGCAAATGTACATTTGTCTGTATAAATTGTAGCAATACACAAATGTGTCCCAAGGTCTATCAGCAATTTTATTTTTCACAGATCATGAGTGTGCAGTTAAAGTAACATGAATACACATTATCAGACTGACATGGACACACTGTAGACAGCTCCGCAATCTACAGTGCTCCACAGCTGTCTCATGCTTGCCATGGGAATACGCAAATGGCCCTAGACTAACCAAAATCTGAATGTAGTTAAAATAAAAACAAAATAGGGTCATTTGAATGCTATGTTTGCAGTAATCTGAAGTGTAACCCCTGCCCATCCAAAGTTGAGTGTCACACCCCAGCATCTCAAAAACAAATCACTACTTCTTAACACTTACAATAAAACACATAGTGAAATTTATTTCCATCCCCCTTCTAAAAAAAAAGGAAAATGTGAAAGAAAAATCCTCCTGTACTACATGAGACATACTGGTGTTATGGTACAAAAATAACCTTCACCAGTGAGAATTAGCAATAGCAATTGTTAATCATATATTTTAATAAAGCATGGAAGGGAATGGTAACCGGTTTCCTTTAAGGAAAAAAAAGTATGTGAAAAAGCAGTTTAGGTTAAAACAAACTTACCAGTAATATTAACAGCTGGTGTAATACCCCTGCTAGTAAACAAGGTTTTGTTAGGGTGATGCCACACCCCACAGGGAGTAGTTCAAACCCTGATTAATATATCTCTGACCATACTTTCCTCATTGCTGTTCTGAAACGTCTAATGACCACATCACCTGTGAAGGCATGAGGCTGTACTCTAAGCTGGTCTGACAAGGAGACCATAATAATGCTTTACCTTTTCAATGATTCTTATCAGGAGAAGATTGAGGCATGCACACGTAATACCAGCTGGAAAAAATCAGTATCTAGCAGAAGTTAGTTGATAACCTGTCAACCCTGACAGGTATACACTGCTCTGGCCAGCAGTGCCGTCACTGCTTTGATGATTTGAGAAAGCGTAGGGCTGACCAGCTGGCCGAGTAGGTAGACCAGGTACTGGTGAGAAGGCAGAGTTCTATAGTAAGTAAAAAGAAAAATAAATAAATTAATAAATAAAAAAAACTTTGCTTCTTATTGTTCACTATTTCATTGAGTCATATTAAAGATATAAAAAGTTTAACAAGTTTGCATATCTAGAGGTATTTTCTGAGGAAGATAGTTGTACCTGAAAATATGACTTGTATTGCTGTTATGAAAATCAAAGGAAATTATGAGCATATTTGTGATCATACATGTATCTTTTTTTTAAAAAAGATGGTATGAATAATATGTTAACAGATTTTCATAATATATGCAAATGTGACATGTTTATTAAAATAATAACTTGTATATGTAGCACAGTAAATTTTGTACTGGGCTACAAGAAAAAATATTTTCAAATGGATTTATAAATAATGAAATTAAAATTAGAATTGCACATTAAAATTTAATACCATTGCATAAAATGACTTAGTTCAATTACATGAACTCATTTTTGTGTGTTATAGAAATATAACTAAAGGATTGTTTAATACAATTATTTGTTTAAAAGTATTTCTACCTGCATGTACAACATGGCTGAAGTCTGAAACACAACACCTTAGTTAGAGTGGAGGTTGTGGAAGAGGGATGGCGGCGATGTGCCAAGAATGACCAGTACAGATTTTACTGAGAAATTATGATCTGATGTTGTCAATTTTCATTCTCTCCTCAACTGATCAGGTTGGATCTGAGCCAGTGAATCTGACTCGGCTGTTGCAAAAGCTCTTGGCAACATAGAACTCTCAAGCTTCTCCCTTACCCAGAAACCACCAACCCCAAATACCTCAGATCTTGTTTGCCACCT
The DNA here is from genome assembly GCF_019279795.1 of Protopterus annectens. Lineage (NCBI taxonomy): Eukaryota > Metazoa > Chordata > Ceratodontiformes > Protopteridae > Protopterus > Protopterus annectens. The sequence goes on from NC_056734.1 coordinate 803,381,941, forward strand.
CACAGTGAAAGACATGGTTATAGACTCTCGAGCCTTAAGGTTTAGATAAGTGTTTTTTCCTATTTAGTAATTCTTTATTGTTGATTTTTGTCCCAGTTATTTTACTCTTGTGTACTAGTGTACTCTATAAATTACTATTGTTAGTAATTTCTCCCTTTTACCTTTTTCTGTTTCCTACAACTTGTCATAGCTCTTGACCCTTTGTAGGTACTTTTCTTTCCTCCCCTCTCTTTTCATTTACAAAAACAAAAATCATCTGTGTGTGTGTGTGTGTGTGTGTGTGTGTGTGTGTGTGTGTGTGTGTGTGTGTGTGTGTGTGTGTGTGTGTGTGTGTATATATATATATATATATATATATATATATATATATATATCTTACATCTTCTTAATTAATAACTGCTGATTACACTTAATAGTTATAGATCTGAAGTAGTTTACTTCATTTGGTCTTCAACCTGTAGGTTACGGATCTGTATCGGATCCGAGCCAGCAACTTTTGCTAGCATCAGATCCAAGCTCCAAACTCCTCCCCTTACCCATAATACACCTCCACTGCCTTCCATCCCCAGAACTCGTTTGCCACAATTTGCTTCAGCATTGTGTCTTCTGAGCTCCAACTAGCAGTGGGTTTAAAACCTTTTGTGAGTAGATAATTGTTCTAAATTTCTCTCAGTTAGTGTTAGTACAGGTCCCCTTTCTCCTCCCCTCACTTGGTGTGTCAAGTGTTACTGTGTTTTAGGTTAGAGTAGTTTGTTTTGTGGTGTAGGTAGTAGCTTCCCCTCCCCTCCTCAATGTTTTCTGTAGACGAGTGTGGTGAGTGGATGTGTGTTTGTTATTTAGAAAGAACTTGCCTGTCTTTTTTTCTAAGGCTATCTTTCTAATATTTAGGATGGCTAAAAAGCTTGTTTTGAAGCTCTGTACAGAGTGTGGCCATAAGCTATCCCCAGTGGATGGCCACACTGTGTGTTTTGTGCTTGGGTGTGGCCCACCTGAGTGTGGATTGTAATATTTGTGCAGGCTTCAACCCCTCGCACCCTAAAGGACAGGAAGGCCAAGTTGGCCCTCAAAGGTCTTCTTCCTCCTTCCGACTCTGTTTCCTCATCTCCGGCTTCAGTCACAGCGGCTGCTGTGGCCGCCTCTATCTCCTCTCTTCCTCTGGCTTCTCCTCTCTCCCAGGCTGGGACTCAACCTCCAGTACCAAAGCCTGTGGTAGCGGAACAGAAGAGATGTAGAGAGAGGGAGAGAGAGTAGAAGACGAGGGAAAAGAGAAAGAGGTCCCTGGACCTCACATCTCTGAGTAAGACACCATGGATCCATGACTTCCCTCGGCTCTGATCTCCAAGGTTCTCCCCAGAGCCAGAGGAGACACATCCAGCCTCTTGGGCCTCAGTGCCCTTACTCACCAGGTCGGAGTCCGTGGCCTCGACATGGTCTACCCGCTCCTTGTCAGATATGGATCTGGATAAGATGGTGTGGCAATTTATCCATACACAGATCCAGATGGGGGTCTTGCCAGTCCCCCTCCCTCTGGAGGTGGGAGTTCACTTCCTTTCTTTCAACCCATTTCTCCTTCTCCGATCCGACCTTCGGGTTCGGAGTACTTGGATCTGAGGTTGGCTTTGTTCAGGGGGTCAGTGCCGACGGTACCTGCTTCCTCGACCCCAACTGCTGCCTGGAGCATTTCAGATCCGACCAAATCGGATGTGAGCCACTCTCGGAGCTGGAGCTTGGGTGTTGGATCTGAGGGAGTGGAATCTTTTTCTTCAGCTCCAACTTTGTCGTGCCAAGTTCCCTGCCTCGGAGCTCCATCCACCTCGGGCCCAGCTCCGATTCTCGCATCGGACCTGGGGAGACCGACCTCCTTATTGGTTTCTTAGGAGGTTTGCTCTCCTTTGGCATTCATTCTGGTAGAAAGGGTTCTCTCCATCAGATCGAGACCCCTGACTGCCCCCTCGGACTCCTCCCAGACCCCCTCGGCTCTGTCTATGGCCCCCATCATCTTACCAGAGGGACAGCCCATGCTCGAAGAGCCCCAGACGGTTCCCCGCAGGAACAAATGGCTTGCGAGTGCCCCCCCCGGAGAATCCCACCGGAGATGTGCCTTGCAAACATACGCGCAAGAGGAGGCACTTGGACTCCCCAGAGTCCCTCACCGAGGACACGGACTTAGATGATGGAGAGGGTACCCCAACGTCACCTCCTGAGGATGTCTCCTTTGGAGACATCATGGAGATCCTGCACCAGCGGGGAGGTTGATCTGCCTCCAACCTTCTTCTGTTGAGTCTGTGTTTCTGGAGGCTTTTGGCATGGGCCCATCTACTTCCTGGGTGTCCCCTGCCATGGATCCTTTGGTGGATTTGGTCACCTAGCAGGCATGGAAGGAACCAAATACCATAGAACCTGTCCCAAAGTGTCTTGATAAAATCCTAAGCCCCCCCCATAGATAGGTCATATTGGAATAAGGGCTCCCCGGTGGACGCCATGGTGGTAGCAGTAGCAAATAAGAAGGGACTTGCCCAGGAGAGTTCCTCAGTCCACCCTCCTGACCGAGAGTCACGGATGATGGACCACCTAGGGAAGTGGGTGTACGCTTCAGCTACCTTTTCAATTAGGGCACTGAATTACTTGGCCCATGTCACCAGATTCCAGCGCGACCTAGTAAAGGAGCTGGAGGAGTCTCCACCCAAGTCCATGTCGCAGGAGGACAAGGCATTATTCTTCACGAGGATGGCCACTTTAAAAGCAGTATCTAACATGTCCATGTGACTCCTCTCCCATGCTATGGAAGGAGCGGCTAGGGTGGCTGGGCATGGCGTGTCCATGAGGCGTAATGCCTGGCTCAGGTTATGTCAATTTTCCAAACCCTTCAAGGCGTCATTTGCCAGTGCTCCTTATGACGGCTCTACACTCTTTGGTAAGACCATCAAGGAGACATTAGTCCAGAGTGAGAAGCATGGGAAGACACTGTCTGCCATCGGGATCTGCTTCTCTAACCCTCAAAGGTCCTTTTACTGGAACCAGAGAGGGCAAAAGAAGATGCGGTTCCGGAAGTCACAGTATTCCCGGGACACTCAGGGCTCTTCTTCCCCCAGAGGCAGAGTGGGACAGAATGGATGCCAGCCCAGAGGCAGAGGGGGTCTGCTGAACTTCAGGTCTCGAGAACCTTTCTCGGACAGACCCAGGCAGCAACCTTGAGGGGTTGCCTGACTGTTCTACTCTGGAGGCAGTCGTGGGAAGATTGTCCTTCCACCCAGTGACATGGGAGCCCATAAAAATGGACCACTGGGTGCTTCAAATCATATCCAGAGGATACTCTATCCCCTTCGTGGGTTCTCCCATATCTCCCAGACACCTTCTAGATGTACCACCCATGGAAAGGGAGGCAGCAGCACAGGAAATTTCCAAGCTGCTAAAAAATGAGCCATCAAAACCGTCCCCCCAGATCAGTCCAGATCGGGCTTCAACTCCAGGTTCTTTTTGGTGCCAAAGAAAAAAGGGGATTTAAGGCCCATTCTGGATCTCTCTTCCCTGAACCTGTCAGTTGCCAAAGAGAAGTTCTGGATGGTCATGTTACAGTCCATCATGCCTTACCTGCAAGAGAGCGACTGGATGTGCTTGTTAGACCTCCAGGATGCTTACTATCACATAAAAATGCACAGAAGCTCCAGGAGGTTCCTCCACTTCTGGCTAGGAGTCAATCATTCCCAATTTTGAGCCCTACTCTTTGGTCTCACCACAGTCCCCAGGGTGTTTACCAAAGTGATGGTGGTTGTAGTGGCTCACCTGAGGCTTCAGGGGATTCAGGTCTATCCATACCTGGACAATTTGGCTTCTCACTGCTTCCACCAGGTGTCTACTTTCCCAAACCAGGGATTATTTCCTGACACTTGCCCTGCATTTGGGGATCACAATCAACACATCCACATCTCTCCTAGTTCCTGTACAGGTGATAGACTACATTGGTGCCAGGATAGATACTCTTCAGTGCAAAATATTCATAACCTTGGAGAGAGTTCAAAACCTGAGGATGCATGTCTCCCTGATCTACCATTCTCATCTTCCAATGGCAGAATTGGTGTTGAGGGCCCTAGGCTCCATGGCAGCGACCATAATTCTTCTCCCGTGTGCTCAGTTACACATGAGGATTCTACAGTGGACTCTAGCTGTACAATGGTCCCTGTTGGAACTGTCTTTGACATATCCAATTCAACTCAGTCGAGTCTGTCGGTCATCCCTCATATGGTGGATGAGCTCTCTGGACATTTTGGAGGGACGACCCTTTGTTCCAGCCCCAGCCAAAACCACAGTGACCACAGATGCCTCCCAACTCGGGTGGAGGGGCATTGTTTGGACAGGACAGTCCAAGGCCTGTGGTCTCCCATAGAGACCAGCTTGCATATTAATGTCCTAGAGATGAGGGCGGTCCTTCTAGCACTGCAGGCCCTTCATGCCTTTCTTCCTCTGGGGACAATTGCTATTCAGTTAGACAACATGTCAGTGGTCTGGTATATCAACAAACAGGGAGGGACCAGATCTTACCCCCTTTGTCGCAAGGCCATGAGAGTGTGGGAATGGGCGAACTCCACCAGTCGCTTTCTCATTGCAATGCACATTCCAGGATGGTCCAACATCCTAGCAGACAGGCTAAGTCAGACCATTCTTATGCCTTCCGATTGGTCTCTGAATCTGTCAGTAGCGGAACAAATCTTCAGCAAGTGGGGTCAACCTTGCTGCGATCTCTTCGCATCTCCTTCCAATGCAAAGTGCAGCAAGTTTTTCACTCTGAACCCCCTGCCGGGGGAGTCCCCCAGAGATGCTCTAGTTCATGCTTGGCCTCCTGGTCTTCTGTATGCTTACCCACCAGTACCTCTCATTCCGAGGATTCTACAGAAAGCTCGTCGACTGGGGAGCAAAGTGAGCCTCATTGCCCCATTCTGGCCTCACCAGGTATAGTTTCCATTTGTTTGGTCTCACCTTCTGGCTCCACCTTGGATCCTAGATCCCATTAAAGATTTAATTTCACACCCTTCGAGGGTGCCTTATCTGAGTCTAGACAGCCTGAAGCTCACAGCTTGGCTACTCCACTTCCCATGATTGCTAGGACTCCCAGACTATCCTCCTCAGTTAGATCTATTTTGGTAGCTGCTCATAAGTCTTTGACCAGGAAGGTTTATCGCAGCAAGTGGAAATGTTTTTCTTTCTGGGCCCCTCAAAGGAGTTTAGACCCTTTAACGGCTCCTATTTCCACCATTCTTGATTTTCTAGCTAATATTTTTCAACACGGAGCTAGTTCTTCTGCTGTCAAAGTTCAGTTGGCTGACATTTCTCATTTTCATGTGGGCGAGAATTCTGCCTCTTTAGGCTCTTCCAGACTGTGTAAAGCCTTTATCAAAGGCACCTTTTTGTTACCCCCCCCCGGTCAAAGATCCTGTTTCCCAGTGGGACCTTACTATGGTTCTTCAAGCTTTGGTCGCTCTGCCTTTCAAGCCTACCACAACTACAGATCTGAAATTTTGATCTTGGAAAACAGCTTTTCTGGTGGCTATTACCTCTGCAAGAAGGGTTTCAGAATTACAGGCCTTGTCCATCAAAATTCCGTACATGATTTTTCACAAAGGTAGGGTTTCCCTTTGAACCAATCCATCCTTTCTTCAAAAGGTGCCATCACCAGTCAATATCAATCAGACTATCAATTTGCCTGTGTTTTTTCCTAAATTTACTAACAAGATGAAATACAAACTCCACATGTTGGATGTTCATAGACAGTTACAATTCTATTTACACAGGACAAAAAATTTCCGTAAATCTGATCAATTATTTGTATCCTTCTATAAACCCCTTTTGGGGAAACCTGCCTCCAAGGTCACTATAGTTAGATGGATTTCTTCATGCATCCTGCAGGTCTATAAGGACAGAGGCTTGTCTCCCCCAGGTCAGGTGAAAGCTCGTTCCACTAGGTCCATGGCTGCGGCCTTTTGGTCTAGAGTGTCTTTGGATGATATTTGTTCTGCAGCTACTTGGTCCTCATCTCATACGTTTATTTCTCATTACAAATTGGATTTGACTTCCAGAAGGCGAGCATCCTTTGGTTCCGCAGTGCTCCAGAATATCCTTCCATGAGGGCCTCCCAAGAGTTTAGTAGCTGGGGACTCTGTCGCACAGGTTGAAGACCAAATGAAGTAAACTACTTCAGATAAAGAAGTTATGTACTCAACATAATGTTCCATCTGAGTAGTTGTACTTCATTTGTCTTCAACCGTCCCTCCCTCCTTACCTGGACCTTGGCTCATGATTAGCAGTATAGGTCATAAGTAAACTTTCAGGTCAGGTTCTCAGCATAAGTTCAGCAAACTCGATCTGGGGATGGAAGGCAGTGGAGGTGTATTATGGGTAAGGGGAGGGGTTTGGAGCTCAGAGCTGATGCTACCATAAGTTGCCGGCTCGGATCCGATAAGGATCTGTAACCCACAGGTTGAAGACAAATGAAGTACAACTACTCAGATGGAACATTATGGTGAGTGCATAACTTCTTTTTTTGCTGTATTGTTGGTCTTGTGCTTTGTTTAACTATGGTGCTGTGTTTCTAATATCTGTTTGTTTTTTTGGGATGTCAGAAAAGGAGAAAAGCACGGCAGGCTTTTAAAAAAATTTAGTAAATGTGGTCAGACAATCCTTCCTTCAGACTCACATACACTTTATGTGTATTGTCCTGGGCCCCTCCACCTTCAAGCAAGCTGTTCTATCTGTCATACATTCAACCAAGGGCCCTGGTTGAATGCAAGAACAAGCTTATTTTGCAAAAGGATTACTTCCATCCTTCTTCAGCGAGGCACTATCTGAAGCTACTACAAAGCCAATAAAAATGTCTCAAACATCTCTGAGCACCTCAACAGTTTCTTCTAAGGCCTCAGAGAAGTTGCTTAAAAGATCTTTTCCAGATCCTTTGGATTCCTTGGATCTGAAAAAGAAAAGATCAAAAACTTCAGCTCCAACAGCTTATTTGGATCAGAAGCATAGTAAGAAACATTCTTCAGATCTGATTGTCTCTTCGGATCCAAAAATTGCTAAATTTAAAGATACATGGGATCAGAGCCCCTCAGATCTGACTAAAAGAATTTTGGATGTGGAAATTTAACCCAGGACCAGATACTCACCCTCAGTGGACCAAGTTCCATCCAGGGTCCTGTCTTCTTTTTTGGAGAGACCTAAATCTCCTTCATGGATATCCACTATTTCTTCCAGAAGCCTTATGGAAGTGGATTTGGAGAGGTTAGTGACAAGGATCCTCTCGACACAGAGCCAGCCAGTTATCCTTTCAGCTGCTACTCCATTGAGTCAGGAGATATGTCTATCAACTACACCACCTTTATCAGTTGTTTGTCTGACTCCCTTCAAGGTCTTGGAGCCCTTGGATCTGAGTTGCCCAGGACCATTGGCTGTAGATCTGAGGATACCTTTATCCTCAGATCTGAGGCTTACTATGAGCTCTACAGTTCAGTAGGATCAGGAGAGCTCTCAGAGTTCATTCTGCCCTGTGGGGTCCAAGATGCGTCATTCAACTCTAAGGTTTTCAGAGCTTCTGCAATGGTCATTTTGGCTCCAACTTTAGCCTCTGGCGGACTGTCATTAGGGCAGGGTAGCATTGTGGATCAGAGATATCCTATCTGAGATTTGGGATCTTATCTCTTCTCAGGGCAGTCTGTCTTTGCAGCCATGTAGAGAGCCCTGGCTGCACCTTAGACTCAGGGGGTGCCTACTTCCTCAGATCCTGTGTGTACATCTGTCCCATCTCTGCATCTGGAGTCTCAACTATCCTCTCCACAGGGGCAGCTGGTACTGAAATCCCAGGTTTCCCATCAGGGTATTTCAACTTCTTCTGACACCTCCCCGGAGTAGCCCACTGAGGAGGTCCCTAAGAAGAAAACATGTAAGAGGAAGCATTTAGATTCCCCTGAAACTGTCACCAAAGATACAAATTTTGGTGAAGACAAAGGGTCCTCACAGTCAGTCACCTCCTTGATGATGTCTCTTTTGGAGACAGCCTAGAAATATTGAAACAGAGAGGTGGCTGGAAGTCCAGCAATCCTTCGTCAGAAGAATCTGTACTCCTGGGGGCATTAGGTACTGGCCCATCTACCTTCTGGGTGACCACGCCTGCTGATGGTTTCATGGCAGGCATGGAAGGATCCTGAAACCATTGAGCCAATTCCCAACAAGCCTGATAAAATTATGACAGCTCCGGCGAATAAACAGATGTTAAGTTGTCAATCTCGCCTTCATTCTTGCTGGATGGGTTCGGAGCCGATCCTCGGCTCCGACTCGGCACTTGCTTTAGCTCGAGAACTCCTTTTACCAGCTCGAGGCAACCCTATATCCCATGATGCAAGGCGGAACTACCCCAGATCTCGTTTGCCGCTTAGCGAAAGAGGTCTCCTTTGCCAGCTGAGGTAAGTTTTTTCTTGTTAAAGAAGAAAAAGTTCAGTTAGGGGTTTATTTTTTCCCTTTAGTGTTAGATTAGCCTGTACTTAGTTACAGCCCACCCTATTCCCTTCCTTTTAAACTTTTATTATAGTTTTCAGTTTAAAGTTTTAGTCAGGCCTAGTTCCCCAAGTTATTCCCTTCCTGTGTGTCTGTGTAGGGATTAAGTTGTGTGTTTGTGGGGACTGTTTGTGTCTATCCTTTTAGGATGTCTAGAGAAGGCAAGGTCTCAGGCTTCAAGAAGTGTGACCAGTGCTGTCAGAAAATGTCCCTGACAGACGGTCACACTTCTTGTGTGTATTGCCTGGGGCCTTTGCACCTGCAGGACTCCTGTGCGTTGTGTCAAGCTTTTAGCCAGAGAGTCCTGCAGGAAAGGAGGAACAAATTAATCCTCCGAGGTTTACTTAAACCTGAAGGTTCTCCTCCTAAGCCAGGGGCAGGAAAACCTCTTAAGCCACCGAAGGCTCAGGCTACAGTGTCCAAGCCTCCTCCGGTGGCTCAGGCTCCGTCAGAGCCGATATCGGCTCCGGCTGGAGTCGATACTTCTGCTGTTAGAGTAGTGGGTTCGGTGCCGGCCGGCTCCGATACCCTGACTACTGTGGCCTTGTCGGCTCCGGCTGGAGCCGACACTTTATCCAGCATCGGAGCCGAGATATCCTCGGCTCCATCTGGGGTTCAAGGGACTTCGGCTCCGATGGCTTCGACCCGTAAGAGATCCCGGTCCCCTTCGATACTAAGTATTCACTCGGCTCCGGGGTCTCCTCTTTTGTCGGAGCGGAGCCATCGGAGCCGATCTTCGAGATCTTCCAGACTGTCTGACCACGATTTGGAGAGGGTGGTAAGCAGGCTGTTGAAGTCTCAGGCACTGGCCCAAATGCTCCATAGCCCATCTCAACAGACTTCGGCTATAGCCCCGATTCTTGAGATTCCTCCTCCGACTCCACACCAGAGTTCGGAGCCAGAGCTTCTTGGGACAGCGACTGTTTCAATGCCGGAGCCGATACATCCTTCGGCTCCGTCAGCTTCAGCTCCGATCTCCTCCTTGAGACCTTCCTTGGAGGGATCCGGTCGTCGGGTTTCCACTGTCGGCTCCGAGGGGGCTAGTTGGCATCGGACCCTTGTCCGACCCCACTCTCCCTCTCGGGGCTTCGGCTTTGGTAAGCTCGGCGCCGACATCGGCCTCGGAGCCTTCTCTCTCCTTGGAGCTGACCATTCCTGTTTCTTCGGAGCGGGTGTGTTCCGGTCTCCCGGGGAGAGGAGCCTTTGAGGTGATGAGGAGTGTCCTGGCCTCTGAGCCTGGTCAATGGTCTATCCCTCTAGCTCCTCCCTCAGCAGTGCCTGCAGATGCCTCTTGCCAGCCTCTTGCTCTCAGGCCCAGGGATCCATCGCCCCAGGTTTCCCCACTGGGAATTTCCTCCTCTTCCGAGGTTTCTCCTGATCCTGCAGGGGAACCCCTCGAAGAGGACATGTAAGAGGAAACACACAGACTCCTGAGTCTACCACATCTGATACCGACTTAGATGAGTCGGAGGGTTCCCACGGTCCCCTCTGAGGATGTCTCCTTTTCAGACATCCTTGAGCTCCTCAAACAGAGGGGAATTGGCCCTCCATTGACCCCTCTGAGGATGAGTCGGTATACCTGGAGGCTTTGGATCCCGACCCTCCACCTCCTGGGTGTCTCCGCCTTCGACCCACTCATGCAGGTAGTGGCTCGAAGGCGTGGCTCCAGATTCTGTGGAACCTGTCCCCAGGAGACCATCCAAGTTCATCACGGCCCCTTCGGATAAACAGTTCCTGTCCAAAGGTGTCTCTGTGGATGCTATGGTGGTGGCGGCGGCCACTAAGAAGGAACTGGCGGATCCTTCAGTGCCTGTCCATCCTCCTAATAAGGATTCTAGGACCATGGACAGGTATGGAAAGCGGATGTTTTCTTCAGCGACCTTTGCTATGCTCGCTGAATTACCTTTGTCACTTCACCAGGCTTCAACGAGATATTCTCAAGGAACTGGGAGAAGTAGTCCAGGATCCTTCTGCTGCTGGGGCTCAGGAAAAGATTGCCTCACAGCTTGCTATCCTGAATTCCATATCTAACTCCTCCATGCGGCTCATATCTTATGCGGCCGATGGAGCGAGCAGGGCTGCAGGCACAGGTGTTGCTCTTAGACGCCAAGCCTGGATGCGGCTGTGTAATTTTGCGGACCCCTTTAAGGTGTCCTTCACCAACACCCCCTTTGACGGTTCGGCTTTGTTCGGACCTCAGGTGAAGGATACTTTGACCAGATGTGAGCAGGACGGTAAAACTCTTTCTGCCGTTGGAGTCCAGTTTCCCACTCCTTCTAGACCATATCCCAAGGGTCAGAAGGGGGGGAAGATGTGGTTCCGTAAAGCCCAAGGAGCTACACCGGACACACGTGGTCAGTTTACCCCCAGAGGCAGAGGGGGTAACAATAATAGACGCCGCCCTAGAGGCAGGGGGGGTCCTCAGAACCAGGGCAACAGGGAGTCTCTTCCTGAGAAGCCCTTTCAGCATCCCTGAGGTGTTGCCCGACTGTCCACCCTTGGAGGCAGTCGGGGGAAGAATTTTGCTGTACCCAGTAGCCTGGCAATCCCTATCACAAGAGAAGTGGGTACAGTCGATCATATCCGAGGGTTACAAAATCCCCTTCAAAAGGTTTCCCGTACCTCTACAATCCCTTCCAGACATCTCACCCGGTCAAAGGGATTTGGCAAGACAGGAAGTTTCAAAACTCCTGGAAAAAAGAGCCATCCAAACAGTGCCGGCAGACCAAGTAGGATCCGGCTTCTACTCAAGATTCTTTTTGGTCCCCAAAAGGACGGGAGATTGGAGACCAATACTAGACCTAAGCAGACTAAACAAGTCTGTCAGAAAGGCAAGATTCTGGATGGTCACGCTGCAATCCATTCTGCCCTTTCTGGGCAAGGACAACTGGATGTGCTCTATAGACCTTCAAGATGCGTACTATCACATAAAGATTCACAGACACTCCAGAAGGTTTCTCCGCTTTCGGCTGGGAGCCAGTCATTACCAATTCAGAGCACTGCCCTTTGGCCTCACTTCAGCCCCCAGAGTGTTCACCAAATGCATGGCAGTGGTCACAGCTCATCTGAGACGTTGAGGATTCCAGGTGTTTCCTTATTTGGACGACTGGCTCCTCTCCGCCACCTCCAAGCATCAGCTTCTTCGGTCCAGAGACTACACCCTACAGCTTTGCAAGAGTCTAGGAATTTCGGTAAATTTCGAAAAATCCTCTCTGCTGCCTTGCCAATCTATCACCTTTATAGGCGCAGAGTTAAATACCGTCAAAATGTTAGCCAGGCTAACAGATCAAAGGATTCTGGACATCCAGAAATTTGTTCAGCTTCTGTTACAAAGCAACAAGATCAAAGCCAGGTTTGTCTTGAAAGTTCTAGGCCTAATGGCTGCGGCCATTGTTCTTCTTCCACTGGCTCGCTTCCACATGTCTCCTGCAGTGGATGTTATTCACGCAGTGGTCGTACCACGATCTGCCCATGAGACACGAAATCTTGGTAACACAGTCGTGCAGGGCTCATCTACGATGGTGGATATCTTCCCCTCTTCTTCATCAGGGCCGACCCTTTGTTCCCCCTCCTCCAGTTGCCACAGTCACCACGGATGCCTCTCTGATCGGGTGGGGGGGGCATTATCAGGGCAGGATGGTCCACGGGACTTGGCAACCCATAGAATACCACCTGCACATAAATGTCCTGGAGATGAGAGCAGTGCTTTTAATGTTGCAAGCCCTCGACGACTTTCTTCCCACAGGGACTATTGCAGTACAGACGGACAACATGTCCGTGGTCTGGTACATCAACAAACAGGGCGGAACCAGGTCCTATCCCTTATGTCGAGAAGCTCTCAGACTTTGGCAATGGGCGATCTCTTCTCAGCTGTTTCTGATAGCAATGCACATCCCCGGCAGGTCCAACCTATTGGCGGACAGGCTAAGCAGATCTATTCTGATGCCTCACGAGTGGTCTCTCAATCAATCTGTAGTGGATCAGATTTTTCTGAAGTGGGGCACCCCTTGTTGCAATCTTTTCGCTACCCCTCAAAACAGCAAGTGCCCAGATTACTTCACACTATTTCCTCTTCCAGGCCAACCCTTGAGAGACTCTCTAACCCAGGATTGGCCTCGGGGACTTCTTTATGCTTTTCCTCCCTTTCCATTGATTCCACAAGTCATTCAGAAAGCCACCGTTTTGAGAGGCAAATTGATCCTCATTGCTCCATATTGGCCTCGACAAATTTGGTTTCCGTCTCTACATCATCATCTTCTGGTGCAGCCCTGGCATCTGGACCCAGTGCCGGATCTTTTGATCCACCAGTCGGGTCAGCAGCACCGGGCCATTCATTCTCTCAACCTCACTACTTGGTTGCTCCACTTCCTTCCCTAGCCAGGCTACCAATGATTTCTGACTCAGTCAGAGACATTTTAGTGTCTTCTTTAAAGTCGTCCACTAGAACTGTTTATGCTAGCAAGTGGCGACGTTTTTTGGGCAAACGCCAGAAATATTGATCCTTTTACCGCTCCTGTACATTCTGTTTTGGATTTCCTGGCGGAGGTTTTTCATTCGGGATCTTCGTCATCTACAGTCAAAGTACAACTGACTGCTATTTCCAAGTATCATGTTGGCTTGCATGACAATAACATCATGTCTCATAGGTTATGCAAAGCCTTTTTAAGAGGAGTTTTTCTCCTAAAACCGCCTGTGAAACATCCTTCTCCGCAATGGGATCTAAACTTAATGTTGGCATCCCTAATTCTACCTCCTTTCGAACCGTCTGCTACGTGTTCTTTAAAGTTATTGACGTGGAAAACTATATTTTTACTGGCTGTTACTTCTGCAAGAAGAGTTTCTGAGATTCAGGCCCTCTGTATTCGTTCACCTTATCTGTTTTTTCATAAGGATAGGGTTTCGCTCAGAACTAACCCTTCCTTTCTTCCCAAGGTTGTATCTCAAACCAATATTAACCAATCTATTGATCTACCAGTTTTCTTTCCCAACTATTCTGACAGAGCTGAACAGAAGCTGCATTTTTTGGATGTTCATCGTCAGCTCAGGTACTACTTGCATAGGACTAAACAAATTAGAAAATCAGACCAATTGTTTGTCTCCTATGCAGAAAACAGGTTAGGTCTTCCAGTTTCTAAAGTGACCTTATCTAGATGGTTGACTTCCACCATTTCCTATGTGTACTCTCTAAGGGCAAACAACTATCTTCTAAGCCAAAAGCACATTCGACCAGGAGTCTATCCACTTCTGTAGCCTTTCAGGATAGACTTCCCATTGACACTATTTGTGCAGCAGCTACTTGGGCCATGCCTCATACCTTTGTGTCTCATTACAAGTTGGATTTGGCCTCCAGAGATAGGGCCAGTTTTGGTTCCACAGTTCTCAAGAGTCTGTTCCATTGAGCCACCCGGGATACAGGTGCTAGGGACGCGGTCCCATCCAGCAAGAATGAAGGCGAGATTGACAACTTAACATTTAGAAGTTATGTACCTACCATAACGTTCCATGTTAGTTGTCTTCTCTCTTCTTTCTTAGCCTCCCTCCTTCCCCTGGCCTGGACAGATCTTGGAGAGTTCCTATTAGATTGCTTCCTCTGGAGCATTGTTATGAGGACTTCTTTTAGGAACCATGGTTCCTAATTATGTTAGGATAGTCTTTAGCAGGGTCAGTTAGCTGCCAAACGAGATCTGAGGTAGTTCCGCCTTGCATCATGGGATATAGGGTTGCCTCGAGCTGGTAAAAGGAGTTCTCGAGCTAAAGCAAGTGCCGAGTCGGAGCCGAGGATCAGCTCCGAACCCATCCAGCAAGAAAGAAGGCGAGAGAAGACAACTAACATGGAACGTTTTGGTAGGTACATAACTTCTAATTTTTGTCCAAGGTTGTGCCTGTTGATGCCATGGTCATGTCACCAGCCACTAAGAAGGACCTCGCAGAAGAAAGTTCCTCTGTTCATTCCTCCAACAAAGAGTCTTAAGTAATGGACATATTTGGGAAGCATGTCTGTGCTTCAGTGACCTTCGCCTTAAGGTACTTGAACTACTTAGCACATTTCACAAGGCTGTAGAGGGATCTGATTATGGAGCTATCAGACTTTCCCTCAGGATCCATTTCAGAAGAGATGAAGGCATCCATCACTTCTCAGTTAGCTACCCTACAAGCGATATCCAACTCCTCCATGAGGGTCATTTCTAATGTAGCAGAAGGAACCTCAAGGGCAGCGGGTTCAGGAGTTGCCATTAGGAGACATGCCTGGATATGCTTACGTGATTTTTCTGAGCCCTGTAAGTTTTTGTTCATCAATGTTCCTTTTGACGGCACATCTCTTTTTGACCCCAAGGTAAAAGAAACATTGTCTAGGTGTGAGAAGGATGGAAAGACCCTTTCTACCATGGGCCTACATTTTTACACCCCTCAGAGATCCTTTTCAAGGAATCTTTGAGGTGGTGGGAAAATGTGGTTTAGAAGGTCTCAAGGATTTTTCCAGGCGACACACGGAGGAAATTCCACCAGGGGCAGAGGGGGGCATTCAAATGGTAGGTGCCACCCTCACAGCAGAGGTGGCCCACAGAATTGAAAGTCCATAGACTCGTTCTTTGGTAGGCCCTTTCAGCAATTCTATAAGGAGGCCCAGTTGTCCCCCTCTAGAGGCAACTGGGGGTTATTTGTCCCTGCACCAGAGATCCTGGCTAGAACTAACAATAGATACTTGGCTGCAGAGAATCATTTCCAGAGATTATGTAATACCATTTTCCCTTTATCCTCCCAATTCAAGAAAATTTCTACCCAGTCAGAGGGAACAAGCAGCAATTCAGATTCAAAAGCTACTAGAAAAAAGAGTCATCCAAGAGCTCCCCCCAGACCAGATAGAATCCAAAACTCACTCAAGATTCTTTTTAGTGCCAAAGAAAACAGGGGACTTGAGACCAGTTCTGGATCTCAACATCTTAAAATATTCTGTTCGGCAGACCAAGTTCCAGATGGTCATGGTTCAGTCTATTATTCCTTTTTTGGAAAGGGACAGTTGGGTGTGCTCAATAGATTTTCAGGATGCATACTATCATATAAAGATGAACAGACAAGCCAGAAGATTTTTATGCTTCCATCTGGGAGCCAATCACTGTCAGTTCAAGATTCTGCCCTTTGGTCTCACCACAGCCACCATGGTGTTCACCAAATGCATGGCAGTAGTAGCAGCTAACTTGAGGCTACAAGGATTCCAAGTCTTTCCATACTGAGGCAACTCGCTCATTTCTGCCCCGACCAGACATCAGCTCATCATGGCAAGACAAAACGTGATCCAGACATGTGCTCTACTAGGAATCATGATAAATTACCAAAAATCTCATCTAGAGCCAAGTCAGAGTCTAGAGTTCATAGAAGCACTCCTCTATACAAAATCAACTGTTGCCTCACTTCCCCTCTCCAGAGTTCAAACAATAAGATCGCAAGTGAGAAAGATAATTTGCAGTACCAGAATCACAGCCTGCTTGGTCCTTCAGGTACTGGGATCAATGGCAGCAGTGATAACACTACTACCCTTATCCAGATATCACATGAGAATTTTTCAATGGATGCTAGCCTCACAATGGTCAATACTTCCTCTTCCTTTATCTGCTCCGATACGAATCACCAATATACGCAAAAGGGATCTACTGTGGCGGATTCAGTCAGAAGATGTTCTGCCAGGACTTTTATTCATCCAGTCTCAGCCCAAAACCATTGTGACTACAGATGCTTCCCAGCAGGAGAGAGGGGATATTACCTGGAAAAGACAATCCAAGGCACTTTGTCCCCCGAAGATGCCAGTTTGCATATCAATGTGCTAGAGTTGAGATCAGTGCTTTTAGCATTGCAGGCCTTTCAGAAAGCTGTCCTTTCTTTTCAGGAACAAGTGTGATTCAAACGGACAACATGTCATTAGTTTGGTATATCAGCAAACAAGGGAGAACCAGGTCTTACCTTATGTGTTGAACAACTCAGGATTTGGCAATGGGTGATCTCTTCCAACCGCCTTCTTATAGCAATACATATTCCATGGAAGTTCAACATATTAGCAGACAAACTGAGCGGATACATTCTACTATCTCAGGAGTGGTTCCTCAACAAGGATGTAGCAGAAGCAATTTTCCGACAATGGGGCCGGACTTGCTGCAGCCTCTTTGCATCTCCTCTAAACAACAAGTGCAGCAGCTACTTTGCCCTAATCCCCCACAGGGGGAGTCACCAAGGGATTCTCTTCCCCATGATTGGCCCCCTGGTCTACTTTATGCTTATCCCCCAATTCCTTTGATTCCAAAGTTCATGCAGAGAGCTGCCAGGTTGAAGAGCAAGGTCATCCTCATTGCCCCTATTGGCCTCGACAGATTTGGTTTCCCTTCTTGTGGCCTCATCTAATTCATCAACCCTGGATTCTGGACCCAGCTCCAGCTCTGCTGTCTCACCCGACAGTCCTGATTCATCTGAACCTTCCCAATCCTAAGCTGATGGCTTGGTTTCTCCATTTTCAGTAATAACCAGACAACTTATGCTCTCATCTACTGTTCACTACACACTGTTATCTTCACTTAAACCATCAACAAGGAAACTTTATGCCATTAAATGGAAGAGATTCATATACTGGGCTGTTCAGCATCATACTGACCCCTTTTCTGCCCTGATTCACTACATTTTTTACTTCTTTTTTAGACTTTTTAGTCAAGGAGCCAGTGCTTCAACAGCTAACGTTCAGTTGGTAGTAATTTCTAATTTCCATAGTGGATTTGATATTTCATCACTCACTTCTCATAAACTTTGTAAAAGCCTTTTCACGAGGCACACACCCTTTGAAACCGCCATTTAAAGATCCTACCCCTCCATGGGATCTTAATCTGGTACTGCAAGCCGTGATCCATTCACCCTTTGAACCTGCACATGACCATAATCTTAAATTTCTTTCTTGAAAACGTTACTGTTATTGCTATTACTTCTGCCAGATGAATTTCAGAAATTCAGTCCTTGTCTGTAAAGCCCCCATATCTAATTTTTCATAAAGATAGGGTTACACTATAGACTAATGCATCTTTTTTGCCCAAAATAGTATCAGAGTCCCATATTAACCAGTACATCAGTTTACTGCTTTTCCTTCCAAATTATTCCAACAAAGGTGAATACTTCATCTTTTGGATGTTCATAGGCAACTGGGCTTCTATCTACATAGAACAAAGGATATCAGAGATACAAATTAGTTATTTGTTTTATTTGCAAATGTAAGACTGGGTAAACCAGTATCCAAAGTCACCCTAGCCAGATGGCTTACAGGCTGCATCACCTTTATTTACAAATACTGGATATTATTGTACCAAGGCAACTACATGCTTATTCATCCAAGTCTGTAGCAACTTCCTCTGTTTTTTTTTCTTCCAGAGCTTCCATGGGAGAAATATATGCAACAGTAAACTCGACTTTCCCCTGTACCAGTACCACTCATTAAAAATTGGATGTGATATCAAGAAACAGAGCATCATTTGGCTCAGTGGTGCCTAGGAATATCCTTCCTTGGGTCCACCCTGGAATTTAGGTAGCTGGGGACTCTGTCCCTTTAGTTAAGGACAGAATGAAAATTGACAACATCATATAAAGAAGTTACGTACTTACCATAATGTTCCATCTGTGTTGTCCATTTTTATTCTTCCTCAACTTCCCACCTCCATCTTTATGGTTTTCTGGAAGAGCGAGTGGATATAAAATTTCAGTATATACCAAGCATGATAAAGCTCCAAATAAGGCCTTGTCTAGCCTGTTTTCTTTATTTACAGTTATGTCTATTTGTTTGAGAATTTCTTCTTTATGTTATAGCCAGCAAACAAGATCTGAGGTATTTGGGGTTGGTACATTCTGTATAAGGGAGAAGCTCGAGAGTCCTATGTTGCCACGAGCTTTTCCAATGGCCGGGTCAGATCCGACAGTCCAGATCTGAACCCATCAGTTGGGGAAGAATGAAAATGGACAACGCAGATGGAATGTTATGATAAATACATAACTTCTTTTTTTATTTCAACATTGCCTACCAAATCAGACACATTTGTACAGCAACGGAAGTACAAACTTCTTTGAGTTGCTACATTTCTGTGCTTGTGAATAAGTTATACCTGAACACTGTGTTAACATGGTTAACATTTTGAAAACAATATTCCACACATATTTCATGCATTTATTTTTTCTCTTGAATGACAGTGAATATTGGCACAGTATTATATGAATTCATATATACCTATGCATATGTAAGAGAATATAAAAAAAAGATTTTGCTTTGACAGGAATACAGACACACACACACACATACACACACACACACACACACACACACACACACACACACACACACACACACACACACACACACACACACACACATACACACACACACGAAGAAATAGAATATAACTGGCAGCAACAACAAAGAAAAGTTGAAAGGTTGGTTGAATCTTTTGGTAAGTATAGCTGAAGTCTGAGAGAATTCTGTTGTGAAGGCTGCCAGCCCAGCTAGGTAGAATTAATTCTATGTCATTTGAAATATTAATATGATCCATAGGCTTGTCTACAAATGTAAGTAACCTGTATGTTATGTGCTGAGCTTCAAAAAAGTAACCACAGTGCACCCTGCTGGAAATGAGCAGAAATGTATATGGACTATGTGCCTGTGCAAATATATGTTTTCATAGTAGAAATTGGGACCTACAGAGTTAACTTGCAAACTCTGAGAAAGTAAGTAAATAGTTTTATGATTGTGTTTACCACAGCTAGAAGACAGGATGTCTACAGCTAGAGTTTCTTTCTATTGTCTTAAGACAGAAATAATTATTAGGTTTAAAATGTAAAAGTGTTAATTGCTTTACGACAGTTTCAGGCAAGCTTCTAAGAGATACGTGTCGGCTTCTAAGAGATAAGCATTTTTCATAGAGACATGTTAAATTCTGTTGGCATCTGTTTAGCCTGGGAACTAGATGCATATGTCTAATAGAGATTTCATCTAGTGAACCCAGCAGTAGTGTGTATTATTAATTTAAGAAGTATCTCAGATAGAAAGTCTGTGCATTTTGTATTTGTCTTTGGACATAGAAGCATTCTTTCATCAGCACTTCTCATCTGTATCTGCCTAGCTCTATAAGTAAGTCATTTAGGGCATAGTATCTCTTAGATATAGATAGGAATACAGTAAAGATTAGTATAGATGATTTCTGTATTTATGTGAGACTGTCCTGCAATGTTGTTTTAAAGTATTTCCTGTGATTCTGAACTCTGTTGTCACTGTGTTGAGTTACTGAGTATTGTTTTGTGCTTTTATTACTTATTATTAAATATATTTAAACCTTTTACTTCTGGCTGATTTTGTTTAGAGATATGTAAGCTCTTAGAGTACTTGCATGTATTTGGTAATACTGTACAGGCCACTCTTAAATAGCCGTAATGTCTTGGACACACCATTTGGATAATAGTAACATTACACAGTATAATTGGTCACTCTTTGTTAGGGCCTTAGATTAGCTAATAAGGGTGATTGGTGGCAGGTGCTACTACTGTATAGTCTGGGCAGAAGGGGGCATAGCTAGAGAACCTGTGCCAGCCTTCCCCAGGAGTGTCTGTGTGTTTGTATATAAATCAAATCTCAAAAGTGTGTGTGTGTGTCAGCTACTTGGCAGGGACACAAAGCACTGGTTGAGCAGAGAGGGTGCTGGAGGTTTTGGCTTGACCACTCGGCTCAGATCTGAACCCTGTAGCTGTGCCAGTGGGGAGTCTTATTGGGTATCTGGAGAGAGAGGGAAAAAACAGCCCAGACTGACTGTGATCTTGGTGTGCTCTTATGGGAAATTGTACTTTACTGGGTGTGTACTTGTCATCATCCCAATGTGCACGTCCCTCATTGGTGTTAGTGGTGAGAATTGAGGCTCCTTGATTACTGGGCCAGTGCAGTGACATCACATCTGTCATAAACGTTTGTATTATTTATAAGAAACATAAAATGGATTTGAAATCATTATGTTTCTGAAAACAGAGAAATATGTCCATGTATGTATAACTCTACTCTTTTTGCAACTATTTTATTGGTCGTAAGGAAAATATTTTATAGATTTGCAAATGAAAGAAATGCAGTTGAAACCATTACAGTTCAAGCTAATGTTACAAATACTAAAATATAAATGGCATTATTCTGTTTTTAACTGATTACTTCTAATAACTGCAAAGGGTATTCTTAGTACTATATTGCATGTACAAAACTTAAGATAAACACACTCCACTTTCAAGTACTCACAAGCACTTGCCATATGAATTCAACCAAAATATGCACAAGCACTATTCACATCTTTCTTACCAAGTACACAAGCATTTCCCAAATGACTGCTCCCATTGTATGCATAAGCACTTTCTGTATACAAGTTTTACTTCAATAAAGATTTTGCTGTAATATTTTAATAGTGTATGAAATGGCATGTAAATATGATGTGTGGATTTACTGTGCATTTTCTCTTTTGTTTCTCCCCACCCCTTTTTCTCTGTTTTTCATATTTTGACTAAGAATTTCTTTCTCATTTATTATTTTGTTTCTCTCCCATTTATTTTCCTTTTTTTTTCCAAAATCAAATCTCTCAGGAGCAGTCTGAGCACATGATCACCCTCTGCCTGTCTGGAGATGTCCTCACAGGGTCAGGGTGGAAGCACCAGTCCTGCAGGCATTTGGCGTGTGGCAGCCTGGCAAGCCTCACTAAAAGGAGGCTTTGGAGCTTGGTAGAGGGCATACTGGTGGATGTAATGGACAGGAGGATTCAGCCAGTCGATGCCTGTCTTCAGCATGTGGAAGACACATTCTCTCAGTTTGTGCCAATCACAGCACCAACACAGGCCCCTACCCCCTCAACATCAGGGTCTTCCACCGCAATGCCATCTGGCAGTGCATGTGTTTGAGGCTCTGTGGTCCGGAACTCCTGCTGGCATTTCCTCAGCCCTTCTTCCCTTATCCTTTCTCTTATACTGTCTTAGTTATTTCCTACCCACTCTACCCTCACATATAAAAAAATCTGAAAAGAATGGAGGTCTGTTCCCTGACAAAAACATAGTGCCCATCCTTTCCCATCTTCTCCAGCACAAACCCCCTTGATGTGTTCCTTGTGTATTTCCCTCTTTGTTTGTCACCCCTTTGCAGTCTTTCCTATTCCCCCCTTTCTATTCTTTAAAGAAACCATCAGGGTGTCTGCAAAAGGATACCCCTGTATAAAACATTTCAACCCCCCCCTTTTTTTTTTAAATCATGTTTAAGCACTAAACAGTCTGCAGCCTTTCTTAAATGTTTAAGTGTGACTGCATTTAGCCACTTTTGCCCATGATATCTGAAAACATTAATAGAAATCTTCAGGCTTTGGTGATGTAATTCATAATTTCTTAATGCTGAACTTTACACAACTAACTCTTTTGTGAAACATGGGCTTGTTTTCAAAAAAAGACTTTGCTTTTCCTTATTCATTGCAAATAACTTTTGCTGACCTTATTTAAATATCCGTGTAGTGCCACCTTTCACAAATAACCTTAAGTCATTTACAAAGCCTCTGACTATGAAAACAGGGCTTAGTATTTTTATGATTGTAAGATTATACAGGCATCACTTAATTTTATAAGTGCATTTTCTACAATGCAATGCCTGTAAACACAAATAGTATTGATGAGTATACATTAAACAGACAGTAATGGAAGTACCTGCTTAAGAATGTGAGCACCAGATTCACATACCCCAGGATTCACGAAACTTGCGCCAGGTGCAGGTGTAGCATTGGCGTTCCAACACCAAATATGGCCGCCAAGCGATCCAGGTACGAGCCATTCCCACATGCATTACCTGCATACGGTACGCCCGCACAGCTCCCGGGCCCTGTATGCTAATACCCCATGTGCAGCAGTGTAGCATGCAAATGAAGGTATGTAGCAATCCAGGAAGTGGTGCAGGTGTAGTGTAAGCATGCAGAAATGTAAACCGTAAAAAACGGTTTACATTTTTGCAAACATAAAATTGGAACCATGACAGCCGACCAAACACATGTATTATATTGTTAACATATGCCAATGGCTAAATATATAGCCATTGGCATAAAAACAACATGTACAAAATATAAAATTAACATTTAATATATATAGCCACGCTATCATGACGTGAAAGCGCAGGGCAGCGGCACGCAAAGGAGATCACAAGGAAAATATAAAAATATAGAATAAAACTGCAATGTAACACATATCATGATTTCTGCATAATAGTTAATGGCAGGCATGCTACACCATACTATGGCGCAAGGGTTGCTAAGGGGCTGTGACAGTGAAGTTCTTCGTGTTTCACTGTTGCAGTCATTATATTTCGGTTATCTGCTTGCAGGTAGCCCTCAGTCCACCTGATTAACAGAGTCTTGGGTCCTGTGTCGGTTGCTGTCCCTTCTTTCATGACGTCAGGTCGTCAGGGGTATAAAACATGCAGCTGATGCCATTAGATCAGTCTTTTTTGCTGTGCGGTGCCCGACGCAGAAGCAGTTTGCAAGTGCCGGTCGGCCGACTCCTAAAATTTTTGTTTTCGAGTTTTAGAACCAAAGTCTTCAACTAAAGCTAAGTACCCCATTGGGGAATCTTTTTCTTGCTCCTCACCGATGTTAGTAAAAGTTAATAATTGCATTACTTGTGGAAAGCAAATACCTCATAAAGATTTTCATTTGTACTGTATTCCTTGCCTAGGCCCTGACGATGATGTACCTTGCTGTTGGTTTTGTGTTTTATTTAATCAGCGCACTATCCGTCGTCAGTATATTTTCGCCTCTAAATATTTCAGTTCTCGGTTTAATTATCCAGAAATGTCGTCGGTTAGCCATCCGACTACTGGGATTCCGAAAAAATGCAAAGATAAAGACAGAGACAGGCCGCCGAGGTCCAAAACTACCAACGATGCTTCTCCTAAGCCAGTCGCCAGTTCGTCGGTACTCAGTGAGGCGCTTTCGCAGTCCCTGATACCCGCTACTGCTGATTCGCAGGCCTCTACTGAGACCCATTCAGAGTCCGATATGCCGCGAGATGCTTCAACTATGGAACCTGCGGATGTCTCTACCTTGGATGGGTTCGGAGCCGCTGTGCAGGCACCAGTTTCTGAGGGTGTATTCAGGCCTATGGACTTGCATATTAAATTGACGCCTCCTTCTTTACTTAGCCCTAAATCTTGATCCATGCCTAAAAAAATGATGTCCAGGCCACATGTTCAGGCCTCTATGCCTAAAAAACAAATGATAAGAATGTTTGAAGATCTAATAACTCTAATCAGGGGTAGCCAACCCCCCCTTCTAAGAGGCCTATGACTGAAGTTGATTATGAATCTTCTGATCAGGATTCTGTTTTTTCTAATTCTTCTGATGATCTGGATTTGCCCTTATCTACTTATGAAGATTCTGATGCAGAGGACTCCATTCTCTCTGCTTCCCCTTCTGAGGATTTTTCTTTTGGGGAACCTTACATACTCTAAGGGAGCATTTCCACTGGGAAAGCCAGGATTTTTCTGATTCAAAAAAGAGGCTTAGGGATTTCCTTCTCCTACCTCAGCATAGGCCTTTAGCTATTCTTTCTGTACTAGACATTGTTGATGATGCTTTTTCGGAATCTAGTTTGGCCCCTGATTCCCTGCCTTCTGCTCCCAGAAAACCTGACAGATACTACAGGGTCACTGAGTCCCACAAGTTCCTTTTTAAAAATCCTATTGCAGATCCAGGGACTATTTCACAGGGGCCCAAGGGCATTAAGGCTTCTACTGCAAAAAATCCTACCCGTTCTGATAGAGACTCCAGGGCGCCGGATAGATGGGGTAAGAAGGTTTACACTTCTGCAACCTTGGCCATTAGGGCTTTAAACTGCCAGTTTCATATGTTAAAGTATCAGCAACATGTTATTGGACTGCTTAAACAGAAAATTATGTTGATTCCTGACTTTGTGGAAAATAAAGAATTACAGGATTTAATGCATTCTGCTGATCAAGTTGGAAAACATACTTTGCAATGTGGTTTTGATTCATTAGAACTCTTGCAGGGCTGCTGTTACTGGGTCTGTGCTCAGAAGGCATGCTTGGCTTAAGGAGCAATCTTTGCCTGATCATATTAAAGCTAAATTGTTGGATGCTCCCTTAAATCAGGACCGCCTGTTTGGCAACAAGGCTGAGGAAGGTCTTAAAAAGATGGAAGATAAAGCTAAATCTATGCAAACTGTTAAAGATTTTTTACAAGTTCAGCCCCCTAGATTTAGTAGGCACTGGCCCTCTAAGAATTGGTCCTTTGTAGCCCCTTCCAGGTCTTCTCAAGCCAAACCCAGACACAGCAAAAACCCCAGGTTTCAGTCCCAGGGGACACACAGAACTAAGCAGTGGGGGGCCTCCACTTCCAAATCTGGGAATAATAAGACTCTCCCTATGATAAACTGTCTCAATGACTTCCTTTTAAATTTTCCAAGCACTTATCAACTGACTGCCCCTTTGGGGGGAAAGATTGCTCTTCATGCAAAGAATTGGGAACTCATTACCCAGGACAAATGGATTTTGAATATAGTGTCCCAGGGATACAGATTTCACTTCCACACATTGCCAACACCAAGCGGGTGGCTGGACCTACCCCCAAATCAGTGGGCAGAGGCCCAAAAACAAGTACTTTCTCTCTTACGCATGGGGGCTATTCAACTGGCACCAGAAGAGGAAGAGGGACAAGGTTTCTACTCAAAACTTTTCCTGGTACCCAGAAAAGACAATTCATGGCGTCCTATCCTGGACCTGTCTACTCTAAACACCTTTTTGGAGATTCCAAAATTCAAGATGCTGACTCTTCACCAATTACTTCCTATGCTAGGCAAAGGTGCCTGGTTGGCAACACTAGATTTAAAAGAAGCATACCTGTGCATCCCAATCAGGGAATCTTGCAGAAGATACTTACGCTTCAAAGCAGGCTACATGCACTATCAGTTCTCTGCACTGCCCTTTCACTTATCTACTGCACCCAGGGTATTCACAAAGTGCCTAGCTCCAGTTATTGCATTTTGCAGGCAAAGAAATATTCAAATATACCCATACCTGGACGATTGTCTAATTCAGGCAGAAAGCCAGGACATACTTTTGAATCATCTGGCCTTTGTACAAAGGGTTCTAACTTGTCTGGGGTACACCATAAATGAAAAGAAATTGCAACTGGTACCCTGTCAACAAATTATATTCCTGGGAGCAAGCTTGAATACAACTTCCCAGATGGCTTACCTCACGCCAGAGAAACAAATTAATTTGACAACCTATTTCAAAGAAGTGGCCACAAAAACACTGCTATCTGCAAGACAAATATTGCAGGCCTTGGGGTTCATGGCCTCCTGCATTCTTCTAATTCCATATGCAAGACTGCATATGAGGAAACTACAGTGGTATTTAAAAAGCCTATGGTGTCAGCATTCTCAGGACCTAGAAACAATGATTCCTATCATACCTTGCCTACACCTAGAGTTCCTTTGGTGGGCAGAGGCCTGCCACCAAAACAAGGGACTACCTTTTACATCACCCCCTGCCGCCCAAACCCTAACAACAGATGCATCAGACTATGCATGGGGGGGCTCATCTGGCAGTGAAGTGCATTCAGGGCAAATGGAACCCAAGTCAAATGCACCTGCATATCAATCAAAAAGAAATGTTAGCTGTAACAGAATGCTCTGGCAGCCTTCAAGGACCACATTCTTCCAGGACAACTAATGGTAAAGATGGACAACACCACTGTTATGTGGTACATAAACAAGCAGGGGGGTACACATTCTTACCCTCACTGTAGACTAGCCATGGCATTGTGGAACACAGCCTTGAGCTACCAAGTGCACCTACAAGCTCAATTCCTGCCAGGAAAATTAAATACACTGGCAGACAGACTAAGCAGAAACCTCATGGACCCACACAAGTGGAAACTGGAACCAAGGACTTTCAACATGTTGACAAGCAAATGGAGGAGCCCAGATATAGACCTGTTTGCCTCTCCCCAGAACTACCACTTGGACAAATTTTGCACAAGGATTCCCCACAAACAAGCCTGGAAAGTGGATGCTCTGTCCTTCAGCTGGAAAAACCTATCAGTCTATGCCTTCCCCCCTCTGCCTCTGCTCTCCAAAGTACTACTAAAAATCAAACAGGACAAACCAAGGATGATTTTGATTGCTCCAGACTGGCCGCGCCAACACTGGTACCCCCTTCTGTGCAGTGTGTCATGGTTATCTCCATGGCACCTGCCTCAGACTCCTTCCCTGCTGTCTCAGCAGGAGAACCAGATTTTGCACCCTCAGCTTCTAGCACTGAACCTTGCAGCCTGGCTAATTACTTAATCTCTCCTTTACCATCCCTCAGCAAACCTGTGATGGATATCATTTTAGAGGCAAGGAGGCCTAGTACTAGAAAATCTTATGCTGAAAAATGGAAAAGATTCTGTGCCTGGAACCAGTCTCAAGAGATGAGCACAGCAGTGCCCAATTTACCTCAGATTTTACAATACTTAACTGAGATGCTTCACAAGGGCCTGTCTTTTTCCTCCATTAAAATCCACGCCGCAGCCATTTTAGCTCATTATAACACAGAACCTCCCTTCTTCCTTCATCCACTGCTCAAGCAGCTCCTCAGAGGGGCCAAAAATGTGAGACCACCCAGGTGAGCTCCAACCCCAGCCTGGGACCTTAACTTTGTCTTGGAGAAACTCACTTTACCTCCTTTCGAGCCAGCTGCTACTGCAGACTTAAAATTTCTTTCTTGGAAAACAGCTTTCCTTTTAGAAATCACTTCAGCTAGGAGAGTATCTGAATTACAGGCCCTTATGGCAGTGGAGCCTTTCATCATCTTTCATGCGGACAGGGTGTCCCTCAGAACCAATCCATCCTTCGTGCCCAGGGTGGTATCCAGTGTGGCTCTTAATCAGGTCATTCATTTGCCAACCTTATTTCCCAATCCACAGAATAAAGGGGAATGGATACTGCATTCCTTAGATGTGCACAGACAATTTAGATTCTACTTGGACAGGACTAAACCTCAAAGGAAATCTGAACAACTGCTGGTGGGATTTGCTGCAGAGGCAGAGGGGAAGGCTATTTCAAAGCAAACCATTTCCAAATGGACAAGCCATTGCATTCATTTCTGCTATAAGTACCATGGAAAACCTATCCCCCAGGGTATCAGACCTCACTCCATCAGGGCTGCATCTACCTCTACAGCCTTTCACAGAGGCGTCCCTACAAGGGACATCCTAGAAGCTGCTACCTGGAGTTCTGTACATACTTTCACCAAGCATTATCATTTGCCAATTTTCCTCTAAATCCAGAGCTGGCTTTGCCACTGAAGTCTTGCAGGGCCTTATAGCTGGCCCTAATGCTATCTAAATTCCTCCTCCCAACCATAGCTTTGGGAATATACCCAAATGTAATGACTGCAACAGTGAAACACAAAGAACATAGTACAGTTGTGGACATTGACCATAAATGTAGATGTTCGAGTGTATTCACTGTTGCAGTCCTGGTTACCCTCCCTCCAACCCCCTAACTTATTTTGGCTATACCTCTACTTTCCTTTACTATGCTTAAAAGCCTTTTTGGTGTATTTGCTTTTCTGTTGGAGGCATATCGTTGTACTTTTATATTTAATTGCTTCCCATTAGGGGGGCACCTGACATCTGGGGCAAGAAAAACTGATGTAATGGCGTTGGCTGCATGTTTTATACCCTTGACGACCTGACGTCATAGAAGAAGGGACAGCAACTGATGCAGGACCCAAGACTTTGTTAATCCAGCCAACTGAAGGCTACCTGCAAGCAGATAACCCAAATGTAATGACTGCAACAGTGAATACACTCGAACATCTACATTTATAGTAAGTGTACACTACTGTACTTTATGCATGGTAGCTAGGAATTAGTAGGCAATGCCATGCAAATGAGAGGAGTAATAGTGAATCACAGATTCCCCGCTGGTGTAAGGATGCACCTCACAACATAGCGTTATAACACCGAGGTGTGCCCTTGATATAAAGATGACATCAAGAGAGGGGTGTGTCACCATTGCTGTAAGCACATTGGAGCATTGCTAAACTGGTTTGCCCCTAGCTAGGCAAAGCTGCAGGATAGGGGTGTGTTGAACTAGCCATAGCTTTGCTTAGCTGAGAGTACACAAGGTAACCGAGTATGCATGTGAACAGAGATGAAAACGTGCGTAAATCCGGTAAACGGGTTTGCGTGGCGCGCACTGCAGCTGAAACAGGCAGGATATAGGAAAGAAATAAGGAAATGCTGCAGCAGGGAAATTGGAGTACAAATGATTAATTAACACCTAGGAGCCTACAGTGGGTCATCGACAACAGCTAACAAGGCTGCAAGCAGCTACCTGCAGAACAGGAAAGGGGAGGGGCTGTACTGCAAAGAAAACAGTAAAATGTGAAAGCAGGACAAAGCTGATTTGCAGTATATCAGCTACAAGACACATTTTGCCATGACTGGGTATGGAAAGTACAAAACAAGAAAGACGGCAGGTGGATGCATGCCTGATAATGGGAGGGGATCCAGGTTTAACAGTGAATTAAAGGGCAACAGATTAATCAAGGCAGGCAAGCATAACTCCACAGTAAAGGCCCCACACTTGCAGTACTCATTGTAAAACCCATAATTAAGATACTCTGCAGCTGGAATAGCTCATACACACCCAATGACATCAGCAGCATCCATAGCACAATAGTATAAAGTGTGAAAGCACTTCACACACATTTGTGTATTCCCATACACTCTGCACCAGTGATGTATACAGACGGGGAAC
The DNA here is from genome assembly GCF_019279795.1 of Protopterus annectens. Classification (NCBI taxonomy): domain Eukaryota; kingdom Metazoa; phylum Chordata; order Ceratodontiformes; family Protopteridae; genus Protopterus; species Protopterus annectens. The sequence goes on from NC_056734.1 coordinate 803,411,317, forward strand.
TTTTAGTATGCACATGATAAGGGCTGCCATAGCTTTGATCCACCAGCATGTGTTGGAGACTGAAGGTGGTGTTGAGGATGATGCACACAACCACCTCAGGCACCAGAGGAGGAGGAGAGTGTTCAGACCCAGGGTAACCTACCAGGGGCTACATGATCTGGAGATAGTAGAGCATTACAGGTTGGACAGGGACAGCCTACAGCAACTTGTGGAGCTATGCCGGTCACACCTTAGAGCCAGAACAAACAGAGGGGGTCCCATCCCAGTGGATACGAAGGTATGTGTAAGCCTGAGAATACTAGCTACAGGTACCTTTCAATGACCAACTGGGGATATCATGGGGATGTCACAGGCATCAACATCCAGGGTACTACACCAGTTCCAGGATGCCATGTTATCACATGCCCATGAGCACATATACTTCCCCTGAATGCAGGAGGAGTTGGCCAGCAATATGCGTCTCTTCCACCATGTGGCAAAATACCCGGCGGTACTGGGTGCAATAGACTGCATGCACTTACACATCAAGTCACCACCCAGTGAGCAGGGTAGGCGCTACATAAAACGCAAGGGATACCCCTCCATCAACTGCCAGGTCATGTGCAATGCCCAGGGCATTATCATGGATGTGTGTGCTGGCAGCCCTGGAAGCTATCATGACTCCTACATCTGGCATGCCTCACAGCTGTATCAGGTATTTGCCAGGGGGGACACCCCAAATGGCCACTTGGTGGGGGATGCTGGCTATGCACAGGAACCGTGGATGATGATTCCCATCAGAAATGCCCACACACCCATGCAGGAACACCATAATGAGGCACATGCACAAACCAGAATCATCATAGAGCATGTGTTTGGGATGCTGAAATCACGGTTCCATTGCTTAGACATATCTGGTGGAGCCTTGCAGTACTCTCCAGGCACGTGTGCCCACATCTTCATAGTATGTGCCATGCTACACAGTATGATCCTGCGGAAACAGCTGCAGCAGGGACAAAATGGTGAAGGCCCTCACAGCCCACCACCATTGCCAAGGGCCCCACAGGCACAGAGCTACTCAGACCACGCACACCCTGAGCCAGCCCCAGTAGGAAGAAGGAGGCGTGCCCAGTATGCCCATGCCTTGCCAAGGAGGGAACGTATAGCACACACACTGACAGTGTAGGCACTTAGCGACTGACACCTTTCTCCACTTGCACACACAGTAAAAATGGATGGCACACACACAAGACTACCTGTAAATTGTCATGTATAGGCAGTCTACTGTGTGCATCCAACACAGGCAGCCCTCAACTATTGCACACACAACTGCCATTGGCACAAGGTAAGTCAACACCTGAACAGTAAAGTAAGCTATCAGCATGTGCTAATACTGTATGTATAGGTTCATAGGTAGTTACTTGGCCAACTGCCAGAGGCCATTCATAAGCCTAGCCAAAATGTGTCAGCTTTTGCCACCCCATTGATTCATTAACTGTCTCTCTGTGGAGCAGAGCCAATGGCGGGATCCCTGGGGTGTATCTACTGTTCTCCATCCACTCTTCAAGGTTTCTCTTGAAGAGTGTTAGTGAGGGGCTCTGTATAATGTAATTAGGGATGTTGTTCCAAAGTATGGGGAGTGTCTGTGAAAGGAATCCATCCCTCAAGCATCTTCCAGTTATTGTTGTGGCAAGGTTCAGCTCACTACAGTGTGTGGCTCACTGTGTCATGGATTCCCATAGGTGGAGCGTATCCATTAAGCCTGAGTTTGACATGGCTGTGTAGGCCAGCAGAGATCATCTCTGAGTAAACGAGGTGCTACTGAGTAAAGCAGGAGTTTATTCAGTCTGGCTGCATAGGGTGAGGCCAGCTGTTGGAAGTGTCTTCTGAGGTACATCCCAAATGGGTTATTATACCCTATGATGGGACTGATGAGTGATGAGTAAAGGGGCACTATAACCCCAGTATGTCTAGATGGGAAACCTTTAGTAATCAGATGTCCTACATAAAAGGATGTCCTAACTACTTTGGAGATATGATTGTCAAAGGAGAGATCACTATCTACCTTAGTCCCCAGATACCCCATTACCTCGTCCGTATTAAAGTGGCTGCCACTTATGTGTTAATATATGGGTGCTTAATATTCCACAATGGAATGACCATGCAGTTAGTGGCACTTGGTTGGAGGCCATGATATTGACACCCTGTGTCGGTCTCTGTGAGGCCTCTTGAGGGATGTCTGTGTCAGCTGGACTGTCAGTTATGGCTCCCAGTTCGCAGTCATTGCCAAACATGGTCTGCCATAGTCCACCTGTGTTTGTCTGTACCTGTGAGAAGTATATGCCAAACAGTAGGGCTCCCAGGACTGAGTCCTGTGGGACACCAGTTGCGACTGGTCAAGAGTTGGACCTGGAGACCGCTAGTCGTACCCTGTGGGTTCTGTGTGTAAGCCCATTTGCAACCCAACCTGTGATGTATGGGTGTATGTACAGGCTGGTGTGTTTCTCAATAATACCTGAGTGGGGCATGATTCAAAAGTCTTGGCGAGGTCCAGGTAGTATGTGTGAACCACCTCTCACCTCATCTAACATCTTGGTGACTGTATGTAAGACGTCAAACAGGTTCAATAAGCATGAACTGCGCTCAACCAAGCTGACCTGGGTTGAGTCACTTGTTTGGAGGTTACCAATGTCTTTGTTAATGAGTGCCATGAGAATGCGCTCCATACCATTGCAGACCAGGCTAGTCAGGCTTATGGGGTGGTAGTTACCATGGTCAGTTGTGATTCCACATTGGTGGAGTGGAATAACCGTTGCCACGTGCCATTGTATGGGCATGTAGCCTGTGGAGAGGCTGAGGTTGAAAAGCTTAATTAGGTGGGGGGTCAGGTTGTTTTGTACTGTTTGCAAGATGCAGTCTGGGACAACATCTGCCTCCATTGATGTTGTGTTCTGCTGTTAGAGAGGGCCATTTCCACCTGTGTGTCTCTGATGTGTGGGATACTGTACCTTTCGGGTAGTGTTGTGGGCTCTTTATGGGGTGAAGTATGCACTGAATGTATCTGCAAGGATTTTGGTGATATCATTAGGGTCAGCATATTTTGTGCTATATTTCACCGGCACAGTGCAAATCTGCGTGTCACTACTTAGATCCTTGACATAGCCAAAGGCTTTGTGGTTATCTTTTGAATCCTTGCGTATTTTCCTGTGTATGTTAGCCTTGGATGATTTCATGAGGGACCTACGTATCATACTAATAGTGGTCACGGATGTCTGCCCTTCGTGGGATTTGCTGTTTGTCTGGAACACTGTCCTACTTCTGCTGTATAGCCTGTTTATTGCAAGGGTCCACCAGACTGGTGTCCTTGTCTAGGAGGAGTGAGTCTTGGTTTACCAGTGATGGCACGATCCATACATCCATGTAGGTGCTTATAGATTGCATTTGTAAATCTGTATGTATCTTGAGCAGTGTTTCCCCTTAGCGTGGGGGCTGCAAAACCCCCCACCCCTGTCTCTAGTAGTGTAAATTTAGCTGTAGGAAAGGTATACACTGTGGTTTCCATGGGTGGGGGAGATATTTGGGTGTGGAAACAGTGAATAGTTCATGGTCAGATCTAACCAGTGACCAGTTAACCTCTGCTGTGGTGCACCTGTAACCCATGTTGGTGATGGCCACTTCTAGTATGTTTCCACCCCTCATTATAGAGGTTACCACCTGATACAGGGCATATGAGGTGATAAATTCCAGGAAGCGCTGGGCCTGGAAGTGAGTACTTGAGTAAGTTTCCCAGTTAATGGTAGGGTAGTTGACATCGACCAATGCCAGGGTGTCCGGTAGGACTGTCATGTTCTGCACTGTCTCCAGGTAGGTGGTCCCGGGTCATGGAGGGTAATCTGTAGCAGGCCACAGTTTACATTGCAGTTGTGGCTGATGTTAGCTGCACATGGATGATCTCAGAGGTATCATGCTGCCCCACTAACCTGGAGGTGTAGGTATCCCTGATGAATATGGATACACCCCCTCCATGTCTGTGTCAGTCCATGTTCTGTGGCCGAAATGTGTGGTATGGTTTGTAGTCTGGTAGTGCTGGTGTGGTCTCAGGAGCCTTAAAACAGGTCTCAGTTACTGCACAGACGTTGACGTTGTCCATCCTGAGGTGTGCTGTGAGTGCATGCATGTTGTGATCACAACCCCTAGTGCTGAGTAGCATAACCCTCATTGACTCTGCTATTGTGCTGTTTACGAAGCTGGTATTCACCTTTGAGACTCTCCTAAAAATGACACCATGGAGGCGCCAATAGCCTTGGCCGGTATTCCAAAGCCTAAGGCTGACACATAAGCCGGTATGGTATTGTTGCATTGCAGGTTTCCCATCTGTGCTTGTTTCTTTTCTCTCCTGTAGGTAACCTACTGGTAAGCAATAGAAAGCCTTAATCGTATACAAGTCTTCTAGCTTCCAAGATAGGCTTTTGGAGTGATTAAGTATCAGTGTTTTGTATGTTCTTGCTCTGCTTAACTGTTTCCTGACTACATGGTGATTTCTCACTATATATTGTGATCTGAAAGTCTGTTTATTCACATGTTATGGCTGTGATGGACTGCACTTTAGAGGTTCACAGATAGCCTACTACCTATCTGCCCAAGGGCAATTAGAAGCATAGCTACAGTGTGTTGGCTTTCTCCGCACCATTGATGAAGTAACTGAGTCTCTGTCAAGCATAGCCAATGAAGCAATCCCAGGCAGAGTTGCCAGAAGCTGTTGAAGACTGGGGTGGTGGAGGGTGATAGGGACACTTAGAGATCTAAAGAGGGCATGTTAATGTGACAATTCAGCACCATTCAATTTCCCCAACATGGCTTGCAGCTATCAAACTGGACAGGCTCCCCCACCCCCTGGCTGTATAGTTCTGGGACACATGATACCAGGGGTGTATATTCTGTTACCCATTCACACAACCAGGTTTCCCTTGAAGTGTGTCAGTGAGGGGCTATGCCTAATGTAGTTAGGAATGTAATTTATTGTCTCACATTACATTTGTTATATGTTTTTATTTCAAGAGTAAGTGAAGCTCAGTGGGTTTGGGTGCCTCCGCCCTTTGCTTAGCCTAGCTTACACATAGAAATCATCTAAATAGGAAATAGGCGGAAGCAACGTTAATGTCAATAGTGTAATGGTTACAGCATCTACATAGTATCTGTGCATTTGAGGTCCCAATCCCAATAAAGTCAGGGATGTTTATCATGTTAAAAAGTATACCTTAACCACAGCTTGCATATATAGGTAGTAATCGCCTGTATAGTAAACATTTGAAACACCCATATAAACCCATGTGTGCTGGAGATTAAAGTCAAAAGAAAATGTAATGTTATGTAAGCACATAGTGAGATGTTACTTCACTGAAATGTATATATCCTGAGTAGTTAGTGGATGTGGCCGTGTTTGCACGCACAGGTTATACGTTACAAAGATTATTTAACTGTGTTTAACCGCTGCTATAATGTCACATAAACACTTTTATACATGCTTACAACTGCTTAAATGAGCCTTATTCTGGAGTAGAAAACGTTTTTAAAGCATCACAGGTGTTGAACCCTGTTCCATGCACACTATAGTCATGGGACTTACCACTAAACCATCTGAGGTGTATACATGTTTCACGGTCTTTAGACTACACCTTATACCATATGCATTCCACTGTAATGACCACAAATGGGACAGTCACTTTGTGTACATATGTACAGTACATTGTAATGTACTGTAGTTTGTGAACCAACACATACAAGTCTACATATGTATAACTGTTACAAATGAATACAAAAAAAAAAAATATATATATATATATATATATATATATATATACATGTCAGTGATGTCTGCACACACACACACGCACACACACACACACACATATATATATATATATATATATATATATATATATACCCTTACATCAATAGACATATATATAAACATATATGAACACACTTCATGACACAGAAGCAATCCAATGGAACTGAAGTGTACACAAAACACATGCAGCTCTGGTATTATAACTATTAATATTAACCTAATTCACCATAGAAGGGATGATTGTTGTGTATGTGAAGATTGGGGTGGGGGAGAAATGATGGGCAATGAAATCATGCATCAAGGAGAGCCTGTGTCGGATGTTCAATAAGTGAACTGGAGGGGCATACATGGAGTATGGGGACAGTACAAAAAGGACACAAAACAAGAACCTTTCTCATATAACAGCGCAACACCTAATTTCAAAAACATATGAACATTAACATGTATCAGACATATGTACACCAACTGACTGTCACATTTGTTTTCAGTAGTGAGGAATGCCTGTAGTAAAATGTATATTCTAAACACCATAACATTTGTACATGTCTCAAATGCCTTAGTGGTAAAGACAGTGACTGTGGTGTTCATGGTCTCGGGTTCAAGACCTGCAAGGGCTGTTGAGTTATTTTGAGGGCCAGAATAAGGGCTGTTGGATACAGATGGATTAAAGCACTATTAAGCAGTTGTAAGCAGGTTTGCATGGGTTTGTGCAATGGTAAGCGGCGCTTAACACGGTTAAACGGAGAAGCTCTTCACAGGTTTAACCATTGCTTAACGTCACGCAGACCACGGGCAAACCTGCTTACAACCACTTAAATTTGTGTATTCACACTTTTCCTACCAGTACCTACTCTGAGAGGTAAAATAATAGCACCTTCCAGGATTAGAACCCACAACCGTGTACTCCATCCTCACAGTAATCTACCACTAAGCTACCTGAGATGTACCTATGCCAGTTGTGTATGCAGACAGGTTAAAACACAAAAAGGAGGAATGTGTGGAAATAGGACAACCCGCTATGTACCCAATGAAAGGTGTATTGTTATATATATATATATATATATATATATATATATATATATATATAGAGAGAGAGAGAGAGAGAGAGAGATACATAGAAACATGTCGATATATAGATATCTACATATTTATATGTAGATATATAGATAGGTTAAAAACTTCTACACATCTATGGATGTACAGATAAATTAATGCAATATATATTATATATTATATCTATATACATATACACACACTATATATATATATATATATATATATATATATATATATATATATACATACATACATACATACACATACATACATACATGTGTGCAGACAGCATCTGAAGTGTTCATATCTGAGTATAACATGGACCATAGCAATCACACATTCCACCCCCCCCCCAAACAATATGAACATAACATATGAAGAGTATATGCCAATACACTATTACAAATATGTTCTATGGACACAGTCACCAACACAATTGCAATGACTGCAAATATCTATGACAGAAATACACAGACAGCTTTAATTTAGCAAAACTTTATTACATTCCCCGATGTATTGCCAAAAGGATTCAAGGACTAACAGTACCTGCATGCTATACAGGAAGCATTTAACAGTGCCTTAATTAGTCAGCCTGCAATTACCATAGTATTAGTCCACTAAGGGATAGGTATTCACATAGAGAAAGAACCCCCACACACATATAGAAGATGTATAAAAGTGGTTCCTACACACCTGCATCTGCTATGTACACCCACCAACATCTCCCCCACACCCAATATAATTACATCAATACATACTGTCATACCATAACCAATTATTCAACTACTGTATGACATGTGCTGAAACCTTAACATACCTGGACACAGACACACTAACATGGCCCTATGTGAAATAGTTGCTGTTATACAATGGAACAGCTGCTGATGTTACAGGGTTTGTATGAACTAATCCCGTTTCAGAGGGTTGAAAGGTTCATACAACAGGAAGTGTTACCGAGTACTGATTATCAGCACAGTATGATACACATTAACACCAAACTAAAGATGTCTGGTAAGAACACTGTAAACCCCCTACATTATATGCATAGCTATGCAGCCTTGAGCTGGTCAAACATCCTGGCCAGACTGAAACATATGCAGAAGTATTAGGTACAGACAAACCCTGCACAAGTAGCAATGTTCAGAAATATAACAGCAGTACTCACATTTAGACCAAATCATCTAGGCATTACACACAATATATTACTGTTCGTCTCCATACAGTTGTTGCAATAGGTTTCAAACAACACTTCTAGGCTGTATTCCTCACAAGTAAGTCAAAGGAACAACGCCCAAGTGGAGTACTCAATTATACTCCACTGTTGCCATGGTATTTGCTAAGGCAGTAGCAGCGCAGCTGATGTGCATATAATTAACTACTTAGAAACACCAATTGGTTATCGAGATAGCACATGTTACTGATCTGCAACTATAAAAGGTTGCCTTGTCACACATTCAAACCATCTGTATCTACCTGTAGAACAGTGCAAAATACTGAAACACAAACCGAAAATGAGTATTATATTAGTCAATAACACCTCCAATTACTAAGAAGGTATGTATAACATTTAGTATGTCTGTGTATGTAGTACCTGTTCTGTAAGAATTACAGTGTAATCAATGCATATATTGGAAATAGCTATCTTGTAATGATGTATTGTTGAGCAGTAGTAATGCTTGTAGTATCCTATGTGTGTACTTCTGTAGGTCACAAGGCAAACTCCTCATACACTACACGGGATGATATATATGGGCTTGGAACTCACCAATTCGCTTCCAGCCACTGACAGTATCAGGGTTGGTCCAACATGTATGTGCTATAACAGGGGATAGTAAATGTCGATATATTGTAACAGTAGACATATGTATGGTGTATAAGTAAGATGAAAATGTCAAAGGTGGACTTACTGTGCAAATATCATTTGCATTGTAGGATATTGTGCCAATAACTGTGTAATGTACAGTATTTTAGGCAGATCTGTATTCCATTCTACATAGCATTTCTGTTATGTTATGCAAACAATAGTTATGTCTATTGGCAATTACAATACTCAGTAACAGGATACATATCACTTGTATTCATCGGACAGTTTAGCAGCATGATAGCAAAGATAATTGGAAGAGCTACATAACTATCCATGCACTTAACACATGTAATGTCCACCTCTCTAGTATCATTTGCAAGCAATAACAGCTGTGCATGTGTCCATGTTATGCAAATATGTAGTGACCCTTGTTACAGGGCTGGACCTCTCTAGTATCGTTTGCAAGCAATAACAGCTGTGCATGTGTACATGTTATGCAAATGTGTAGCGACCCTTGTCATAGGGCTGGGCCAAATGGCTATGTGCACACCTACATAGAATGGATATTGAGAGTAGAGACACACTGGTTGAACTACCAGGTTTGTGTAGCCTAACCTAACAGCTGCTTGCACATACTGTATGTAAGGTAGTGCACAGTACTGGTAATGAAACAGGTTGCATATCATATTTAACTCCAGTGTAACATCTGCAGTAGGAGTGTAAGATATAGGAGACTGCTGCCCATGTGTAATAGCCGCTTCATAGGTGATGGCTTACACTATCTGATTATATCCTGATCATGTTGATAGTGGCAGGAGAGTCTATTGATACATGACTCTGTTTGGGAAGTGGGTGTCTGTGCCCAACAGAGCTCATGGTCCTGGTGGATATGTGAGTATATACCCAGAAAAGGAAACAGACCTGTAGACACTTGCATCATCTGTAATCAACTATCAGGATGTGATGTGCTCCTCAGAGGAGGATTGCTGCTAAAGGTAGCTACAATGATTCTGTAATAGCCAGTGTAGTCACGTCCATAACACAAATATTTACATGTAAGCATCACTGTCTAAAACATCTTCATAAGCAATAAGTAAACTAAATACAGTACTTGGTACTTGTAATACTGAATGCTCATACAGGCATGTCCACTAGTCAGCTACTGGTGTTTACTAATGTCAGCTTTGTGTATGTAGCCATCCTGGGGGAATGTAATCTCTATGCCATGTACACTGCCAAACCCACCTGTCACCACACCCCACACATTTTCTGGGATGCAGCTACAGGAGTAAGCTGAAAGGCAGTCCAGTCTACAGCCATGACTGGACTGGACAGTCATGAGGTGTAGGTTAACACATGCATCTCATCATCACAACTAACACATACCCTTACCAGAACACAGTAAGGACACCCAAACACACTACCATTCATAGACACTTTTAAGTATCTGGCCAAACAAGTGACCTCCCAAGCTGGAATAGACAGACAATGAAATACACAAACTGTATGACATAGTTTGCATAATTGTGCCACACCTCAGAACACGTGGCCGGAAACATACCTAACAGTACTCATTTGTGAATGCAAACTCTAGCACTATGTTACACACCAACCTATACTAGGGCATACATACTGTCAGCTGCCTGTCTGCCATGATTAGCCACATACCCATACACTCAGACCACCTTTTGAACTATACACATGACTGTGGCATATTCCATGTTGTTATGCAGGACCTGTGATGCAGTAGCCTGGACTGCATGGAAACACATGTAGGAACTGTCAGGTCTTGTAGCCCATGCAGGTATGTCCCAAGGCCTGGGTAGCATTCTGCCATTGGCCAGAATGATACTGCAGTACAGGGACAAAAGGATTGTATTCCACAATTGTCTAATGTAGTGGTGCAATTCAAAGGGTATCCAGTATCTGTCTGCTTGGGATAACATGGTTGACAGACCATGATGCTTTGCCAGACAGGGCCTGCACCTGTCACCCCTGGGAATCTGGATACTGGCTAGGGCTCATGCTTCCCCTATATTGCCTTCATCATGCACAGTTCAAGTGAAAGTCCACTGCTGTTACAGGGACAGCCAAGCAGTAAACTGCGGGTCTCGCTACTCAGTGATACATGTCAGAAACACTATATGGACTCACATATGACAATCGCTAACATGGAGAACATATCTGTGCAGTGGCTGAGACATGGTTCAACGCTCCAGACAGCACACCTCTATGACCATGTTATAACACATACCTCACCTGTTCCCCATTATCTTTTATTGGAACACACAGGCTGCAGGTGTGTCCATATTCCTGAAGGATATGTACACCGCCACGCTAGTTGTACTTGCATAATTTCAGATGCAATATGCTGAGCAACTACCTTTGTGCCAAAGTGGAATCCAAATTGCACCTTGCGACAGATCACCCACCATGCTGCAGATTTCCCAGCTGTCATAATGTGCTGTAATTGGGAAGATTAGGTTTGAGACAGACACCCATAATAATGGCTACTTTCAAATATTCCATTATGAACTGGGAAGACTCCTCATGTACCAACACCTGCAGTCAATGCATGTTGGATTCCATCAACCCCAATGACCTGGATCACAATAGTCACACAAGCAGGGGTAACAGTATGCTACACATAGTCAGTATCCAAAGCCAATTTTATGCTTCATAAGAGCAAAGTGGTGACTGTCATGACACCCATGCAGATGGACAATGCATGTGCAAATGCTGAATCCTATACAAATGAACCTTAAGCAGTCACATACGCGCAGTGATTGTACCATTGAAACAGAACCATGATTCAGCCAAACACAAATGAGAAGGCAAACTGGTGGTACCATACTTTAAACTATACCACAGAAGGTAGTAACTGTTGCAAGAGTGAACACACATGAGTGTAGGTGATCCCTGGTCAGCCTCAGTAAGATGCAGATACACCATATAAAACCACACAAAGCTACTGTGAAACTAATCAGCCACATATTGTGAGGCCAACCACAGAGCATTCTATAGCTGTGTAATTAATCATAATGCCAACAACAAGACCTGCCGTGCTGCACAGCACTATGGCATGGGAAGTACTGCACCTGCAGAAATAGCACCTGCTCATCCAGATAGGGTCTTGGAGAACCTAAACCCACTCCCACCTTCCCCCCAACAGGTACACATATTTATATATTCATGTACACTACAGAGCCCCTGTAATAACAACTATGCAGGTACAAGCTGCACTCTCTAAAGCCATACATACAGCTTTCATGGGACATGTCAACATCCCAGGGTGTATCCTACACAAATGCAAGAACAAATTTCTCTCCACATACACATCATGTTCAATCATAGCTCCATGTCAGGTTGTGTACACACTGAATGGTGCACAGCAACAGTTATCACACCCCACAAAGGGGGAGACACCATTGATAATGGGAAATAGTACACTACTACCCTGCTGAGTCTGGTCTGTAAGGCCACAAACCATGATAAACTTATTTGATGTACTCAGTACAGATCTAGATGACAGTAAGGTTGATTCACACAGCATATCATGACCTTACCAGGTCTTGGGACACCATCACCCATACTGTGTTCCAGCTACACTCAGTAAACTATGTGTATATTTCTATGTCACAGGAGTGGTTGGAGACTGGACTGCTGGCAGAACCAACACTACTGACTAATACACGCACATCAAACCAGTGCCAGCTACAGTAATACAGGGTTCATTTCTTATACTCCCCCTCTTTGTTATCTATACCACACAGACTAACACAGAAGGCATCTGCCTATTGATGTTTGCAAATGACTATGAACTAGGAGCAATAGTTAACTCAATGCGTGCTGCGTTCAACATACAGAAGGGCCTTTGTGGGTCAGGTGTGTGGTGTGTGACGTATGGTCACAATCTGACAGCTAAGTATTGCATTGTCATCCCCTATGTTAAAAACCCTGTACCCATGAACTACCACCTAGGCAGCGGTCAACATAATGGAAACTGTGTGTGTATGGGATGCAGCTGGACAGTAGTCTTTCCTTTGATAGTTACTTCACCACACCAGTCAGGTATGTGGCACCCCTAATCATGACAGGGTGCCATACATGCATATAGAGATAATTGTTCAGCCATACTCAACACTCATGTGACCCATAATAGATCACATATTTCCTTTAAGGGTTATTGCCCATGTGTAGATGGCCTACACTGCCCTTCCCAATCCCTAGCTCCACTATGTAGCATGCAGCCTACCCTGAATAAAACCATGTCCAACCCAGAGATGTTGGACATGCTACACTTAACACATCCTGACTCCAAATAAACACATACTTCATAGACATCCACCTTTCTAGTACAAGGATCACAACATGCCTGACAGATCTCTGTCCCATACACTTTATATACTCCTGCCATACTATCCTGTCCAGCGAAGCTGCACATCGCCCCTCTTTGTGACATGGTGTGATGACCGCATGCCAAATATATCAGTAACCCTGTGGATCAGTTTTGTGGCACTGCTTGAACTGGCCACTGAAACCTACCTGTCTGTTGGCTACAGCTAGGTAACCTTTCAGCATAGGCTCATAAATGGCCCCGGGCATATAGCCTACTAGTTCACTATGACCATACATGCTATAGTTGATATCCAACCCTGCAAATACCATCAGGCTAGCTATTGTCCCATGTGTTTCACATGTGCAACACAGGCAGTACATGGCAAGATGCTACACAGCTGTACAGTGCCATGTAGATGTATATGGCAAAACACATACATGTAAAACATTATGTGAGCAAGTCTGCAGGGTCACAAGTCATGTCCCTAAAGGCTGTGTATGACTATATATGTGATATATACACAGCATTAAGGTCTATTGCATTAATGTGAACACATCCAAGCATGTGCTGATAGGTAAAGACACCAGTACAGGCAAACAGACATGCCCATGTCAAGACAACATCCACATGGAGTATGAGCAATGTCATCACATGACACACACATATATAGTGATAACATCACATCACCAGTAAGTGTCAAATGTGTGTGAGTTAAACATGTCAGTGGTGTTAGTGTCATGTAGAGTTGCAAAGACTTATTTGTAATCTTAATAAATGTGATACACATGTATGTTCAGCTGTACTTCTATACTTCTCTGTGAGTTACTGTGATCTGTCTCCATCATTATGTCTTCCAGGTATGCCGTGTGGCAGGCTGCCAGCATACACCTGCTTGGAGGATGAGGTCCTCATCCCATACCTCCTCGACAACCACTTAACACTCTTCAAACATGTGCCACAGGATGCACAGCAGTGGGATGCCCTGTGGGAGGAACTCCGCAGGAGGGTAAATGATGTTGGCGGCCACAATTGTACCTATCAGCAGGTGTGCCGACACTGCACCGACCTCATAAGATGGGCAAAACAGCTTGCATATGCAATCACCAGGGAACAAGGTGCAACGGGGGGGGCACTCACCCAGCCCCCACTCACATGTACCGAGGAGCTACTGGCCAACCTGGGGACACCTGCAGACCTCCATCCACAAGCTTTAGCTGGTATTGTGGATGTGGGTGTCTTTCAACCACCGAGCCTGGAGTTGCCTGGTAAGTCAGTACTGCACATATAACACTACTATATTTCACATAGTTACATGTGTTACTGTACAATATGTAATGTAACATCATATGCAAGGCATCTATGCACACATGCCACATACTATAGTCTGCTAGTCTTTGTATGCACAGATGTGCATACTCCATAGTATAGTGTATTATACTGGCTTATGTGCTAACATGGACATTGCACCCTGTAGCTATCACACAGGTGTGGATAATAATCTTACTGCTATGACACTCCTGTTTAGGTACTGCTGGCATTTTGCAGCGACAGCAGCCTGTGTCAGGTGAGATTGTTATTATTTACCAGGCTTGATAATGCACAGATTGCATGCTATCTGCCATAACATACGTACACATAATGTATGGTGGTCCTGTTACTAGACACTGGTCAAACCTGCAATGCATCACAGTGGTTACCCATGTGAAACAATTGAAGACTATATGAAACACCTACACTAAACCTTCCAAACTGTCATTGCCAGATGTGTGGACAATTGTGAATAAAATGGTGGAGGTGTGGTTCACTGTAGGGACAGGTAATACAGATCAGCATTACACATGTTGGGAATACAAACAGTACTGTACAGACAGCATATGTGTGCACACACTCTAAATGTGTTGGAGCTGGAGTATGACCAGCCTACAGGATACACACTTGTGGATTATACCCTTGCTATGAATGTCACACAATGTCATGTGCTATCTCACATGTCCATGATATGTAGTGGGCTGACTGCAACACTGCTCAACTATCCTGCAAAACATGATATCTCACATCCCAAACATACCACCCTTAGTCTACATAACCCTGTCCTCAGTGGAGCATATGTCATCTATGGGTGTATGTCATATGGGATAACACTGACATGTGAAATAGATGGCCATCACAACCATTGGACAGAACATATGTACACATAGCCATAGAGGTTGGCCAGAGACATGAAGCAACACACACAGCATAAGTGATGTACATGTGTGTACACCCTGTTGCACATTGGCTCGACACAATACACCTATGGCCTTTGTGTAATGGTAATATTGCAAATGTGAAACACTAAACTTCATATAAGCCTGTGCACAGCTTGTGTAGGCATAACATGTCTTGAACATTTTCAGTGTGTCACGACATGAAAACATTCACCTATACAGTATCCAAATGCATACATGTGTTGCACAACATACACATACAACCACATCAGGCCATAGATACAGTGCATTCACCTTGCTGGTGTCAGACATCACTGTCATGCCTGCTCCTCATGTGTGTGAGGTACACAGATGGCATGTGGGACATAGAGTACTGCTAAGTTATCCATGTGTGGGCATAGTTGTCAGGCTTCAGTAATATGGTTGCAGATGTGCAAGGGTGTCATCTGTATACCCTTCTGTGACCTGTGTCACATGTTAAACATTAGGGTTTAGTGTGTATACACATCAGTGACATGGGTCACATTCCACATGAGATATGTATTGTATGTGAACACAGTCATGGCTATGAACTGTGTCAGTAACTCACACTGTATAGCAATAGTGAAGCCACATGATGCCCTGCAATGGCTATGCACATCAGCTCAATGTGCAGTATGTCACTGCATATTTGTAGGGCAGACAGATAACATTGTGTCAGCTGAAAATGCATGTTAGTATAACACATCCCTGCATTGGGACACCATTACCGTACGGTATATATTGGAAAGGACACCATTTTATTGCACATGTATGCATGTCATTCAACACATCAGCACAAGACATGTCATACTACACGTGATTGGCGAGGTCATATGCCACACATCAGGCCAGTGTACTGTAAACCTGTGCTGGTCTGTGGCACTATTGCAAAGTACGGACAGCCATGTCAAACGTGTGTACAGCCACATGCAGAATGTCTGTAGACTCAGCTCAGGGGTAGGCGGAATAATGTTGAACAGACATGCTCTGCTTTGGGGGAGATATGCAAGCTAGGGCTCAGGCAAACATAGTATTCAGTTGACATACCCTTCTGCTCATGTCCTCACACATAGGGGCAGTGGCCAACACAACGCATCAGTGGCAGATGTACAAAGTTCAGCGATGATCTGTTAACTTGTGGTGTATGTTGCTCACAACAAGGCAGTGTGGTGCAATGGTGCATAGTGCATGCATTGTGTTGCAGATATGGGGCATAAGCTACTAACACAAATGGTGTAATACAGGTATGTATGCTAACCACCACCATAATTGTGTAAGGTGCATGCCGTCTGCTATAACACATGCATGCTGTTATGTGCAACTCAGGGATGTATGATAACTACCACTATAATTGTCTATGCTAAATGCCATCTGCCATATCACCTGCATGTTGCATGCCGTTGGGTGCCATAGCATGTGTCTGTGTGTCTGTGTTGTATAACTTGTAATGTGCAGTTCTTGTTTGCCCCTCACAGGTGTTGATGTAGGTGCGTTGCCCTCCTGCAGTCCACCTGATGTTAGTACCCCCACAGACATTAGCAGTGATGATGAAAATATGATTGAGGCACAGGCAGGGTTGTCAGGGGCTGAATCTGTGCCATCGATTGCCATTCCACCTGTATCCCCCTCATCCTCGCACACAGTTTCCCTACCTACACATACCCCATCACCACTGGCCATAGAAGAAGGACAGTTGGCAGGTGGTAGCATGGAACAGGGAAGTGTGGAGACTATGGAAAGTGTGCCTGCACACCATGATCCCAGTCAACTGACTGGTGATGTCCTACACAGGCATGTGCCCAGTGCTGCTCGTAGGAGGACCACTGGCCAACTCTGTCCCTGCGAGACAAAGCACATCAGCTGGAGTCACCAGACACATGTTTTAGGCTGTAATGGAGGCACAGGCATGTGCTGAATGGCACAACAGAGAAGATCTGAGGCTTCAGAGGTTTGCTGTCCGTTCATTAACTGACAACTTCCAGGCAATTGCAAATGCTCACCATCATCTTGCAGATGTTTTGGATAGATGACTGGGTGACATGGGAGTCCTTGATAGTGGCATGTCAATCCTCGAGCATGGAATGTCTGTGCTGGAACATCTGGTGGGAGTGAGGCATCGGGCACATGGATGTAGGTCAGCTACATCACCTGTTGAAGGTCTACATGAACATGCTACTGCACATGCTTGCTCCCATAGTGGCGGTAGCAGCAGCAGCAGTGCAGCTGGTGCTGTGCAGTCCACACCAGGACACAGCAGGCCACGTGCACGTGGTCCTGGATGGTCCCAACAGGGACACAGTTCCAGTGGACATGTGTCATCAGACAGTACCCAATCTGGACCTCTGATTGGTAGTGCCCGTGCAACCCCTGGCAGGTATAGGTCATGTGGCCCTGGTCGGACACCGTGAACTGTGAAACCTGCCTTGTACAGTCTGCAGCTATCAATAATACCCCTGTGTACGCCGGCCACATGCCAGACCTGTGTGCATGCATACACACACACACACACACACACACACACACACACACACACACACACCAGAAACAAATGTAGGACACCTCAACACACACACGCATAACACCCACACATGCCCAATGATATTAAAGGCCCTAACACACGCACACACATGATGTCATCCAGTGGCGCAGCCTAGGCCTCTGGCAAACATTATCACCCTGTGCATATGATGATGCCTGTGCCACATCCCTGACATCCACACCATCGGTGCAGGGACATGCTCATATGGCCTGATGCACAGGGTGAACATACTAGGAAGACAATTGTAGATTAATATTGTTGAGTAGTGTTGACAGGCAGCAGACATACCATGTATCACAGTTTTAGAATGCATTATGTTAGTCTGACATTATGTATCATGTGTAACAACATTAACAGCACGTTGATCTTGATGTTCTGCCTTCCTCTTTCAGGTGTAATTGCATGCACCGGGGGATGTCAGCGTTTGCGGTTAGTGTCCCATATGTACATGTTGACTACTCACAGGTCTATATGACAATACCTGCATGCACTTTGTAGCTTCCACATCACAGTTATAATCTCCCATGATTCAATTATGTTTACTGTTCTAATGATCCAAGAGCATGATAGCTGTGTAGTAAGCTACTGTGTTCAGAGCCGTCACATCCATAGTGAGTGACATCACAGGTATAGTTACCTGGAGCGGGGAGGAGGTAAAAGAGTGGGATAGTGGATGACAAGGGTAAAGGCCAGTGGAAATAGTGGTTTCTCATTGGGAAGCAGTAATACCCACTCCCATGACAGGATGCAAATACAGACACACCCACACACTCAGGGATTCACAGACACAGTAACACACTCTGACACAAACACACAATTGCCAGTGTTGGGATGAGAACCCCTGTCTATGTGCAAATCATCATTATAGTACTACACAATTACAAGACATGCCACAGAGATTACACATGTACAGGTAGTCAGAATTGCCTAAGATTGAGGACATTGACAGGGATACTACAGTGCAGTGAGTGTATGTGGGGAGGGGGGGTTCATCAGTAGGCTACGTAACAAGTCACACCCCAGGGTGTACATGTTAACAGGCGGTTAGAATGCCCGTCTAAGATTGATGATATCAACAGGGATAGTAGATTGCATTGAGTGGATGGGGGAAGGGGGCATTAACATTTCACTATGATAAAATACAGCCTCACTCCAGGGACCGGGCAGCCATACACACAGACAGACACAAACAGACACACACACACACACACACACACACACACACACACACACACACACACACACACACACACACACACACTGTGGCATTCACAAAGATTTACAACTATGTCACACACATACAGATACTTGACATGTGTGAGGTTCAACCATCTGCCTCTGCCTTTCTTTCTACACTTCACTCTGTACTGATGTCAACAACATGGTTCAGGAGAGTGAAAAACATGTGGGATATATTCCCAAACATATGTAACATATATGGACACACACACACACCCACACGTGCCAGTACTGTGAATCAAACACCTGCCTATCTCGTGATAGGTATTACAGAGGTACAGCACTATTGCATTTGTTATAAAGCATACTGACTCTTTCCTTTGCCAACTGTGCTGATATATGCACAATGTATGCACAGGGGAGGTATTACTGTTACAGGTGTCAAGAGGTTTGCCTTCAGTGTCACCCTTACTGCATTCTACATTGTCTGTCTTCCACTTCAATTAACAAAACCAGACCTTAGCAGTTACACAGGTTATTGTAGGAATGATTGTAACACACCTGTGAGCTGTCCTCAGTAATCATTGATCTGCAAAGTAGCCCCACCACTTAGTAGTTATGTCCAAACATCTGTCCATATCTAATGTACAGCTTACTGTACTTTGAGCATATCGCCATATGCAGTTGGCAATGTTGAGGCTGCATTGCAACAGCATGATGTACTAAGTCACCTTCAAACATCAGACACTGCACACGCATGGAATCTAAACAAACATCAATACATGTACACATATGCAGTCTACATCAGTAAGTGGACTAGCAAGTCAAGAGGATACATTCCACACCTTCCCCACGCCATATGTGAAACCTAGCCGAGCATTACAACATAATGGATGTTGTATTCGTGTACTGGTAGGACACACAACCACCTTCACTGAGTAGCCAAGTGTACATATATGACAACAGCACATGTCAGCAAGACACACACAGCATTATTCCATGTCATGATCCTGCAAATTATTACTTGACAGTTCCATGGTGAAGCCAGGGCACTGTAATGATCAACAATGAGCACATCATATTTGCCACACACACCTCATGTTTACTGGAAGAGTGCCAGCAATGTGCTCTGTTAGAGCTTGGCAGTACACTCATTCAAGCATGTGCGAGGCCTGTGGCTTGTAAACGTCTCACCCCAGCACATACTGGCTATTGTGGTAATAAGGCTAATGTCCATACAGCACACAGCATGCATGGCTTGCAATTGTTGACATGGGGTATATGTAGAAGCTGTGGACACACATGGATGTACATGTCAAGGACATATCACCTGTGACTACTCAGGAACATACAGAGCAGAGCTGGATTTCCCTGAGTCTTTCAATACAGGCCTTGTGTAGGTCCTATGATCCTGTTATTTGGGTATGTTTGTAGACATTGCATTAGGTGGACATGTCTAATGACATACATGCCACATAGGTTGTTGTATGATATGATATGTATCATGGGTAACCAGTAGAGAGGAGATATTACCTCTGTTAATATAGATATCAAACTTTATATACTGTTAGCATGCTATCTGCCATGTGCATGTGTGTAATGAATGTAGCCATCTGCATGTAGAAAGGATAACAAAAGCTATGATAATTTAATTTATGTTGTATGCATGTGGGATGTACATATCCAGGGCAGGTACAGTTAGGTCATATACAACCATGAGGGTGTTGTGTACTGGTGTACAGCAACAGTCGACTGTGTTAATGCTGACAACATCCGAGGGACCTTGGTATATGTACAACTGTACAACTGACCTGGTTACAAACAGTGGTATTATTGCATTGTATAACACATTATGCAGCTGTGTCAGTACATGGGTACTTTGCACAGTTGATGTAGGCCTAGATAGAGTCCACCAATCGAAGGTTATCTGGTGGTCTGCCATACTATGTCATACCACATATGGATGTGTGTTGGTAGTCTGAGGACAAGGTGGTGGATGTATATGAGGATACAGCCTAGAATGCAGCGTTTGCCACTGTGACCTATACCTGACTCATCTGTGATGAGTTATGTCAGAGTAATGGTCTTTACATGTGAGTAGCCTTTATGAATATGTGGACACCACCACCTGGAATGGTCCATACCAGTGTTATGGCCCACATGTCTGGATCTGAGTTATATGGTGGTAGTGCAATTTTGTACTACAGAGCCTTCAGCCAGGTGTTCCTCACTGCACAGATGTCAGTATTCCCCATTGTAGGTTCTACATTGAGCAAATGGATTACGAAAGTCACACATCTAGCACTGGTTAGCATAAGCATCCAATGCAATTGTCTTGTAGGTATCAGGTTGTTACTTTTGTGTAGGACTTTTGCCTTGGAATGCGACTATATGGGTAAATGCGACCTAGGTATTATCCACACTCACTTGAAACATGGATGCATGTGCTCTGTGTCGAAGGCTTGTCATTCAGTCATGACAGCCTGGAATGACAGACACTGGACAACCTCATAATAACAGCAGGACATTGGCTCTTTGTTTTGGTCAAGCAGTTGCCACTCGTACCATGACATCACTGCGAGTGGCAGTAATATGCTTGGTATCAAATGCCACATATAAGGTGAAGAACAGCAGCAGACGTTGTGTATATGATCAATGTGAGATATACTTAGTGTAGCAGTCCTGCTAATAATGACAACTACTAACACAGCCGGGAGAGGTCATCTTGACACCTGTATCTCAGTACCATTACACAATGGGGCTCACACATTATGCTTGCACATGCCACTGTTCCAAGTATAATGCCACTGTCCACAACCTGATATCAATGTATGCCTTTCAGGGCAGCAAGGTATGTGACACATGTTGTAGGTAGCATCCACCTGTGTGTGCCAGTTAACCTTTTGTCTGTCATGTCCACACATGCATGATTGTGTATACTTAACGTATATTTGTCAGTACTTCATGTACATGTATGCATGTGTATCACACTGCACAGACACAGATATATCATTTACAGGCCACATACAGGTATCTGGTAGTAATCCAGTATGATGTGCATATATACTGACAGGTAAGATGTACATAGCTGTAAACCTGTGTGTTTACAATAGGAGTCCATTACAACTTGTTCTGTACATGTAAGGTTATGAGCATGAACACTGTGGCCTTCTGTGGTTAGAATTGGAGTGCATCTCAAACAGCCCTGTGCTACTAAGTGTATGAGCGTACCCACTGCCACCTTGTGTAATATGAGTAAGTGCATCCAAACAAGCCCTTTGTTTCTAAGTGTATGAGCATGCCCAGTATAACCTTGTGTAGTTGTAGTCATAGTGCATCCCAAACGGCCCTGTGCTACTAAGTGTATGAGCATGCCCACTGTCACCTTGTGTAACTGGAGTCAATGCATCCAGACAAGTTCTGTGATTCTGTGTGTATGAGCATGACCACTATAACCCTGTATAGTGATAGTAGTTGTCCATTCCACAGATGGGCATACTCCACTTCAGGGCTTGTTGTGCTACAACTATACCTCTCAGGCCTACCTATGCCTTACCTGCAGATGATGTGTCTTGTTTGTGCCTACAGGTTGTAATGGACTCCTACTTTAAACACACAGGTTTACAGCTATGTACATCTTGACTGTCAGTATCCCTGTTGTTGTCCTCAATCTTAGAAGGGCATTCTGACTGCCTTAGAATGTGTAGTCTCTGTGGCACATCTTATAACTGCATAGTACTGTAATAGTGATCTGTAGATAGGCAGGAGTTCTGATCCCACCACTGATAACTGTGTGTGCATCAGCCAATGGCTGAGTGTGGTTGTGTGTATTTGTGTCTGCATTCTATCATGACAGTGGGTTTTGCCGCATTCCAAAGAGATACCACCTTTTGCACTGGCCTTTATCCTTGTCAACTGCTAAACCTCTCTTTTCTCCCCTCCCCACTGCAAGTAATCAGTCCTGTGATGTCACCCAGCTCAGAACTGGAATCAGAGTAAGTGTAATTGTATGTGTTCTGTGGCACATACCCCAACTGCATTCCACTGTACTAGTTACCTTTACATAGGCAAGACGTGTATGCACAATACTGGCAAGTGTGTGTGTTTGTGTGTGTGACTACCCTGTAGCCAAACATACACATGTGTAATGTCTTTTAACATGCTGCACACCATGGTAGCCATCTGTGGTGAATGGAGTCTACAAAGTATTACATAGTTAGGAACAGAGAAGAATGTTGTTGTTGTGTCTTTCGGCTTTTCCCAGTTAGGGGTCGCCACAGCGGAACTCCGGTCCACTAATGATTGGCAGTCAATTTTTACGTGCTGAGTTGCCAGCCCTAACGCACAACCTTCAACGTAGGTATGCCCATTCACGCATGTCTCTACGCAGAAGACGCTCTAGCTGAGAGTCGAACTGGTCAGCGTCTTACTGTGAGGCGACAACGCTACCGCAGCACCACCACCACGGATTTAGGAACAGAAATGAATACACAGTCAAAAACAACTACAGTTGGGTATGTTATTTTCCTGTGCCACTGTCGGGCAGTGACACAGAAGTGGTCGCCAGGGTGTAAGTCCATACCCATCATTCCCCCACCCAAACTCCACAATCCCTGGGGTAGATTACCTTAGCCATCATTCCCCACCCCACACTCCACATACACAACAACCATCCCTTCCCTGGTGAACTGATTAAGATTTAAATGTTATAAAACAAGAGATGCCTCTGTTTTGTGTACACGTCAGTTCCTTTGGAACCCTTCTGTGTCACAAAGGGTGTTCAGACATGTGTTTGTGTGTGTGTATATATATATATATATATATATATATATATATATATATATATATATATATATATATATATATATATATAGCTGTGTCTGTGTATATGTATATATATATATATATATATATATATATATCTGTGTATATGTACATATATATATATATATATATATATATATATATATATGTGTGTGTGTGTGTGTGTGTTTGTGTGTGTGTGTGTGTGTGTGTGTGTACACATCCTGTAGGTGCATATATATATATATATATATATATATATATATATATATATATATATATATATATATTATATATTTAGTTATGACAGTTGTACAGATGTAGACTTGTCTATGTTGTTTCACAGAGTACAGTACATTCAAGGGTACTGTACATACGTACACAAAGTGACTGTCCCACTTGTTTTCAGTACTGTAGAATACCTGTAGTAAGATGTGCATTATAAAATCCATGAAGCATGTATACAACCCAGATGGCTTAGGAATAAGTCCAGTGACCTTGGTGTGCATGGTCCAGGGTTCAAGACCTGCAAGGCTTGTTGATACTGTGAATTAGTACTGAATAAGACACTTTTAAGCACTTGTAAGTGGGTGTAAATGTGTTTCCATGACAGTAAGCAGCGGGTACACACAGGTAACAGGCATGTACAACTCGCAGTACACTTGAAATGTCCTTCTGTGGCAATCCTGCTGATGTCACCCACCCATGAATACACCTCTGGGACTCCTGTAACCCAGTAATCTCTGTAGCGCATGCTGTAATTGTGTAATGCTGTAGTGTGATAAACTAGTTTGGTAGGTGTTCTAATCCCAGACAGGCCAAGTGTGTGTCTGTCTGCCTGAGAAAAGAACAATGTTTTTGAGAGTATGCACACTCTTTGCAATTCACATATTCACCTGCTGCGGAAGCGTTGTCACCTCACAGCAAGACGTTGTCACGTTCGATTCTGAGCTAGAGAGTCTTCTGTGTGGAGGCATGCGTGAATGGGCGTGCCTTCGTTGAAGGTTATGCGTCAGGGCTGGTAACTCTGCACGTAAAAATCCCCTTCCAAACATTAGCGGACCAGAGTTCCATTGTGGCGACCCCTAACCGGGATAAGCCGAAAGACACAACAACAACCTTTGGCAATCATGCTGATGTCACCCACCTAGAAATACACCTCTGGGACTGCTGTGATCCAGTAATCTCTATAGTATGTGCTGTAACTGCGTAATGCTGTAGTGTGATAAACTAGTTTGGTAGGTATTTTAATCCCAGACAGGCCAACTGTGTGTTTGTCTGCCTGAGAAAGAAACAATGCTTTTTAGAGTAGGCACACTCTTTACAATTCACATACTCACCTTTGGCAATCCTGCTGATGTCACCCACCTAGAAATACACCTCTGGGATTGCTGTAACCCAGTAATCTCCATAGCATGTGCTGTAACTGTGTAATGCTGTAGTGTGATAAACTAGCTTGGTAGGTGTTTTAATCCCAGACAGGCCAACTGTGTGTGGTTCTGCCTGAGAAAGAAACAATGCTTTTTAGAGTATGCACACTCTTTACATTTCAAATACTCACCTTTGGCAATCCTGCTGATGTCACCCACCTAGGAATACACCTTTCGGACTGCTATAACTCAGTAATCTCCGTAGCGTATGCTGTAACTGTGTAATGCTGTAGTGTAACAAACTAGTTAGGTAGGAGTTCTATTCCAAGACATAGCAAGTGTGTGTGTTTGTGTGTGTGTTTGATAGTCAGAGCCTATATGGAGGTGGCTGTGAGTGTCTAACCACTGGACATGTTGGGCAGTGTTTTTTGTAGTTTTCCTATATGGTGGCCATATTATGTCACAATGTCCACCTCACAAGGAGTACAGATGTCAATTAGCCAAGGGACTGGGTTGGCAAGCCATACCCCTACATCTGGCAAAAGGCCTGGTGAACAAAGTATGCAACCCTACTATTACCCTGAATACATTCTGAACCCATATGTCATACACAAACACACTTGCCTAGAATATCCCGCTATGTTGCTAGTACCCTGCACATTTTTGACAGATAGTAGGCATGGTGTGATTGCAGTAGGCTGCAGAGGGCATGGCACCCTGTCCAACAGTATAATAGGCACATACTTGCGGACAATGTGCCTTCACTATGTTCCCCACTGGATGCCTGCAACATATGTGGTGCCATCAAATGTGATCCACAAAGGACATACACTGCCTTACACACATGCCCTGTATGGACAGATGCCATGGACACCAGGGAATACCTGTATCATGCTATCAATGCAGGTGCAGGGTCAACCTGCTGTCTATTAGCAGGTCCTGCCACACCAGGCCAGTATTGGCATATCTGATGATAACAGTCTGTGTACACATGTGCCAGCCAAACCAGGTACACTTGTACATGTCACTGTACATTATTGTGGGACATGCACATCCCAGGCAATGTCCATGTCAAGGACTATCAAACACAGACATGGCATGCATTACAAAGCAATGGCCATACACAATGGTAACCAGGATGACAGGACAGTTCATACAATACCCATCTGTGTTGGACATTGCAGACACTACACCCCAGAACCACACTGCACACAATTGTCAGGTGGCGTGATGCCAAGGATTCCCCTCACCCAGCCTTGTAGAGCCATCTTGCGCAGCTAACCACTACACACCCATGAAGCAATGCACACATGCATGTCAGTACTGGCACCTTGTGTCTGCGTGTGGGGTATGATGTTCCCAACCACAGTCACACCCAGTATTACTCCCATTGGCACACTGACTGATGTCAGACATGTTCACATGCCCTAGCCCATAGAACCTCAGGATATCCCCTGTGGTGCATGTAGTACCTGTGCATTACTGCAGTGTAGCAAACTAAGTACTTAGGAAGTGTATTTGTGAACATGGCAAAGTGTGACAATGTCTCTGAGTCCTTTAGAGAGTGTGGTTGTGTTGACAATGACATGTGTTTATGTGGACAACCATGTGTGCTACACCTAATGTATGTCTACTATATCTCTGTTGCAGATGTCGTTCACCAGCACACATATATGTTCTTACAGCACACCATGTCAGCTATGTGGCACATGGAGTACTGCATGCACTTGTAATAGTAATGGCTAGTCAGTCAGGGGGGTTAACCCCTGTACTGGTAGGTGTGTGACAGACAATGCTTAGGTTTTAGTCTCCAAGCCCTTCTCTGATGTACTTTGCCTCTGTCTGTCCCTCCACACACTCTCTGGTGGATGTGGAGTTGTACACCTGCTCAGCAGCAACTTGTGTTTTGTAAGTGATGGTCATGATCAGGTGATGGCCTCTGCACCTATTGCAGTCCTCCTCTAGCTGATTGCATGTGGAACAGCTGTGGTGACGTTTCCATAGCCAATCGCATGGAAACAGTATAATATCTAGGAACACCATGTTGGTGTTTGCCCATGACAGTCACTGTGAGTGGAATCTGGATCTGGTGTTTGGTAAACAGCATCACAGATGACATCTGGATATTCCTCAAACAACATATTCAGTGGAAAATAGCCTAAAGACAGGAGGGTGATGTGCCAGACATGACTACAGCATGCAAGTGTAGCTATGCTTCATTGAGACTACTGCCAATTTAACAGGTTGTGTGTGGTAATGGCTAGTCTGCATGTTTTAGAACTGACAAGACAGTGCTCTGTTTGTGAGGGAACCCCCATCTGTAGGGCCATCTGTAGACTGGTCAGTGTGTGGCACCATTTGTTTCTTGTGTTACTCACTGAACACACATATGTGAACTGCAGAAGCATAGTGTGAGGATTGCAGTCAGTACATGGTGATAGTGTTGAGAGTTACTGCCATTGCATCCCTGATTGGACATATGTCACATGAAACAGTGGTATGACAGTCACTGTCTGAGATTCTCACAGTGACATGCCAATAATGGGCCACTGTTCATAGCTGCAGTCACAAGTCTTCTACACTTTGTACAGATGGCATGCAGTATATATGCATGTGTTGTGCTCCCTCTGCAAATGTATGCCATCTGTTGTGTTGGGTTGATGGTCATATCTATGGTTCATAGGTTCATAGGTAGGTACTAGGGTATCAGCCCTGGGGCCTATACAAGCCCAGCCAAAAAGGTAACCTGGCTTTCGCCACCCAAAAAAATTATTTTCCTGTGCCACTGTTGAGCAGAGCCACAGAGGTGATCCCTGGGGTGAATTTCCTATTTCCCGTCCAGTCATCAAGATTTTTCTTGAAGAGTGCTAATGAGGAGATTTGTTTGATATAGATAGGTAGTTTATTCCAGAGTATGAGAAGTCTCTGGGACAGGAATCTATCCCTCTGGCATGTTCTGTTTATTGTGTTGACAAGGTTTAGGTCCCTAGAGCATGTAGCTCAGAGGGATTGGGATTTCTTTAAGTGGAGCATGTCCAACAGCTCTGGGTTTGACATAGCTTTGTATGTTAGGCAGAGATCACCTCTGAGTAGGCGATATGTGCCAGAGTAAAGCTGGAGTTTTTTGAGACGGTCTGCATAGGGCATCTGTTTGAGGCTGGTAATCTTCTTGGTGAGGTATTTCTGCGGCCTTTCCAGTTGTTGTGAGGTACATACCAAAAGGGGCGTTGTACTCTATAATAAGTCTAATGAGTGATGAGTAGAGGGGAACAATGACCTCTTTTTTTTCTGGATGGAAACCTTTTGTGATGAGGTATGCCACGTAGAAGGATTTCCTGACTACTGTGATGATGTGATTATCAAAGGAGAGACTACTGTCCACCTGTGTCCCAAGATCTCTTATCACACTTTCGGTGTTAAGTATACTACCGCCTATGTTGTAGTTCATGGGTACAGAGTTTTTACCAAAGGGGATGACAATGCACTTTTTGGCATTGAGCTTGAGACCATGGCTTTGACACCAGGCATCTGTCTCAGTGAGGCCCTTTTGCAGGATGTCCACATCGTTAGGAGTGTCGATTATGGCTCCTAGTTTGCAGTCATCTGCGAAGACCTTCTGTGTTAGCCTGTACTTCAGAGAAGTATATACCAAACAGGAGAGGACCCAGGACTGAACCCTGTGGTACTCCACTTGTCACTGCTGTGAAGTCGGATTTGGAGTCTGCTACTTTCACAGTGTGGGTTCTGTCAGTGAGCCAGTTGGCAACCCATCTTGTGACGTAGGGATTTATACCTAGTTTAGTGAGTTTATCTATGCATGCTGTTATAAGTAATGCTGAATGTTGTTGACTATTAGTAAGCCATATCTGTGTTAAACCTGCAACACTATAGGCTGTATGGGATTGGCGCTCCCGGCGGAACCTCCTGTCCCACTTCAGCTGGCCATGGCACCTGGCACCAGCACGTCTGTGGCCCAGCCTTGGACCTCCACCTCTGTTGGCTCTGCACCACCTTCTGATGGAACCACTACTGAGGATGGGACTTGTCCCCTCTGGGAGCAGGTCCAGGCAGGAACTTGTCAGCCATCGTACAGTCCCGGACGTGGTGCATAGGGGGCTCAGTAAGGGGTTTTGAGGCCAGATACACCAGCTTGAGGGCAGAGTGTCACATTTAGAGGGTGAGCCTGCCCCTCCCAGAAAGCCACCAGCACAGCCACCTTTGCCACTGTTTTGGTGCAGTGGTGGCTACCCATGGGTGGGGACCTCCGTTCCACTGTTTTCATCTGGGGCCTCATGGGCTTGTGACTGCCAAACACCCCCCCATCCAAGGTATATCCCCCCACATGTGTCATATCCCAACTCTGTATGCTATCTTGTCTGTCATTCTACCCAACCTATCCTCCATGAGCATACCTACTCTCCTTCCCCAACATCCCACTCTCACCTTACGGAAACAAAAGGCCAATCTGTTCCTAGAACAACATTTGCCCAATACATAGCTGTCCATTTTACACACATGTCCACTGGACACATGTAACCTTTTTAATTTGCATCACAACATACTACTGTTGTCCTCACCCCCCTCTCTCAGGCACGCAATCCTGGTATGCACATGACTCCTAAAGGTTCCAGGTACACGTGATGCAGACGACCCCATTGTACACACGACACTACCGGTCCCTCTATGGTTACCCCATTTACCTTTTTCATGATGATGATGTCTCACACAGCACCTTGCAAGAGTACTGTTCTGACATAATGATTGGACAGGAACTGTTTTGTTAATGTAAATAAAATGCACAGAGTAATGTATTTGGCCAATGTACAAATGTTTGCCTGTTTTAATGGCACATGTCTGTCTGAGGGAGTCTTGATATTACATAGGACAACACCACCACTACATAATACAGGAGTTGCTGGTGTTTCCCTTTTCATTCCTTTTTAATGCTTTGTTGTCACATGGGATGTTCTTGATATATTTATCTATGTGTATGTATCTATATCTGGACATAAACACACACACATACATCTCCATGATGGAATACATTTCCTATACTGTTGAATGACTGTGCTGGATGATATGTTTGTGATAACATTCAATGTCTGTATATCTGCCATGGCTTAGTGGTAAATCACATTGGCTGTGATGTGCAGGGTCCTGGTTTTGAGCCTTGTAGAGGACGTGTATTTTGTTGCTGGGCAGAACAAGGGCTGTTGGATACGGAGTGATTGAGGCACTTTTAAGCAGCTGTAAGCGGGTGTGCGTGGGTTTGCGTGATGGTAAGCAGTGGTTACTTTTGGTTACAGTTCCTTACACTGAGTTACCTTTTTGATTGCTGAACAAATGTAGGCAGTGCTTACCCCCGCGCAAACAGGCTGAAACCCGCTCACTGCTGCTTAAAAATGTTTACTCCCACTTACCCCTGCGCTAATTTCTTTAAAAGAAAAGAAAAAAGGGTTGATAGGAAAGTGGTGAAAAAGGGGCACAAAGAGGAAAAGACAGTAGGAGGGAAAATTTCAAGGGATGTGCAGGAAGGGTGTAGGGAAGGTCCATAGCTGTCCATTTCTTCTACAGCAATGGCTGTGCATATGCAATAAATTTGGTGGGGCATTTGGACACTCACAACCCTGAGAGAGGAGTGAGGACAACAATAGTATGTTGTGATGTCAATTAGAAATGTTTATATGTGTCCAGTGGACACGTGTGAAAAATGGACAGCTATGTATGGGGCGTATTTTTTTTTTGCGGGAACAGATTGCCCTTTTTTTCTTTTATGTTTAGGTCAGAGTGGGATGTTGGGGAAGAACAGTAGGTATGATCTGGGAGGATAGGTTGGGTAGGATGACAAGACAAACAAGACGCATACGGGGTGGTATATGACACATGTGGGGGGAACACCGTGGACGGGGAGGGGTGTTTGGAAGTCGCAAGCCCATGAGCCCACCAATGGATACAGTGGGACTGAGGTCCCTACCCATGGGCAGTCACCACTGTACCTTCACAGCCTAAAAGGTGACTGTGCTGGGGGCTGTGCAGGAGGGGCAGGCTCACCCTCTAGTTGTGCCACTCTGACCTCAAGCTGGCATAGGCAGTCTCTAATCTCCCTATCGAGCTCCCTACGCACCATGGCCCGGACCATACCATGGGTGACAGGTTCCTGTCTGCACCCACTCCCGGGGGGGCCAAGCCCCATCCCCTGCGGCGGTTCCACCTGAAGGTGGAGCAAGGCCATCAGATGAGGAGGTCCCAGGCTGGGCCCCAGATGTGCTGGTGCCCAGTGCCATGGCCGGCTGAGGTGGGACAGGTGCGTCTGCTGGGACCAGCCTTCCCATATGAGCTAGGTTGTAGTATGTTTAAGGCAGATATGGGTTAGTAATATTCAACAGCATTCATGATTAGTTATAACAGCATGCATAGGTATTCCCATTACCCAGGGCACCAGATATAACATAGTTGCAGAGCAGGCAGAACACATGCATATATGGGTAAACAATGGCCATTACAATAACATGCAGGTTTCATTGATGGCAACAGGCCACCAATATGGGTGTATTTTAACATGGCACAAGCATAGAAATAGATGTGAATATTTATAAACCAATAGGACATATGTCCCAACAAAAGTTAGGGGTGTAGACATACCAAATGAGTTGTGTAAAACTGTTATGTTTGCACATATGCTAGAGGTGAGAGAGAGAGAGAGAGAGAGAGAGAGAGAGTTCAATTAACAACTAATACATCCTTGTAGTTTTCACAACATTCGTAGGCACTGCAGTGATCTGTCCCTTACATGTATTATTACACTACCCAATGGCATTGTATTGTACAATGGTATGTTTGTAGATTAGTATGTATGGGACCTGTGTCTTATGTACAGACTTGACAAGATGCAGGTGTTAATGCAACATGTTTTGAGACTGCTCTCATAAACCTTGGGTGAGATTCTGGGATGACAGGTATGTTTGCATGTACATTCTCTGACTCTGACTATGTACAAGTCTGACTATCAGTTATATGTCATTAACAGCTGCCTACATTTCTTGGATCTTCACACTAATTTGTCAGGGGAGCAGGGCAAAAGGCAGGTGATGTGGGCCATTTATCAGGACATACTGGGCAGATTAGAACAGTTGAGGGGTATGAATATTCATGCCACTCTCTATTTAGGCATTCTAGCAAAATCTGTACAGTTGTTAAGTGTAAATAGGCATACAGCTTTCTCTCTGAACATTCTAACAGACTGTGGGCAGTTGTGTGGAATGATTATGCATACAACTTACTAGCACTCCTGGGATCCAAAGCCCTGCTGTATGTGACAAAAGCATTACAGTTAAGATCACTGTACACTATGCTATCAGGCAATTGTTGTGAGGCTTTGCAGTGTATTTTGTGTAATATGACTGACCTGTTTGCACTTCCGACATTGTTATACAGCACTTCATACACATTTTATCTGCATACCACAGTGTGGGTAACACTGCTTACTACAACAGTACTATTTAATAACTGCAACAGTGCAACATATGACTGCAGAGTAAACAGAAGCAATGCAGGGGTTACACGTTTATTCACAGTATATTACACTATTCTGTATACTGGTACAACACTTTCTCAGGCTCTTACATTTATTTGTTATGACAGTACATGCAGGCTATTTACTAACCTGCCTCGCAACACATCCTTGGCAGCCTAGCATCATAGGCTTGCTGGTTCGCAGAGCGCTCATCTGCAGCTGTCAGGGAAGTACAGTGATATTTAGCCATACCTATCCATAGTATACACAAGCTAGCAATTATTAACTACGTAGTGGAAGGAGTACTTACTCAGTTCTGGGGCATTCTGCTTCTGCCTTGCTTCCTGGATCCACTGTTCCAGGACACCCCCCCCCCTCCACCACTTCAGGTCTGCATGGTGGTGCCTGACCTGCTCACCAGTCCAGGGGATACCTGTGGCACTAGTGAGGTCACAGGTGAAACTGTCCCAGGCCTCCGTTTTGTACTGCATGCCCTGGTACTGGCCCTGCAGTAGTCTCCTGTCATAGTGCTTTACCAGGAGTCATACCATGAATTTGGAATCCTGGATGCCCCAGAGCTGCGCTCTAAAGCAAGTGCCTTCTCCCACTCCAGCCATTCTACCTGCAGGGGGATGCTACAACCAGTTATGAGCTGTATTCCCACCTCTTCGGTTTAAGTAGGGCCAGATTCCCGCACTTTTCCATAATTAGCCGGTTTCAAAAAGGCTAAGCTATGGGCATACATGCTTACTTCAGGTTGGCACTGCTTAAAGAGGTGTACCTGTGGGCATATTGTATTGGCTTCCCTACACATTGCTTACAATTACTTAGTTGGGCTGTGCGGCGGTTAGCATTGCTTATTGGTTATCTAGCATTATATTTGACTTTTGTCAATGATGTCTTTCTCATTACAGGCTATATATGTGTCTGGTATCCGTCATTCATGTGTACATACACTGTATGGGGTCCTGGGGACCTCAGAACCTTATTACAGTGACACCTCAATTCTATGTTTACTGCAGTACTCCAATTCACATATTTATGGTCTGTGGCAGGTTATAGAACATTGCACTGTACATAGATTCAGTTCACATATTTGATTTGTTTCCCTGTTGTGAGGATTAGTTTGCTGATACCTCCTTTATATGTATTGCTATCATGGCATAGTGGTTTACTACTATGACTGTGATGTACAGGGTCCTGCGTTCTAGCCTTGCAGAGGCTGGTTCTTTTGTTGCTGGCCAGAACACGAGCTGTTGGGTACAGAGTGATTAAGGCACTTTAAAGCAGTTGTGAGCGGGTGTGCATGGGTTTGTGCGAAGCTAAGCAATGCTAACCTCCGGTTATAGTTCCTTACACTCAGTTAGCCTCTACATTGCTTCATCAGTGTGATAATCGCATACCGGCGGCCAAACAGGCTTACACCCGGTTGCTCCCGCACTTGCCAATGCACTGCATTTGGTGTTTGCATCTGACACTCACACCCCTGGGTGGGAGTGAGTGCTATGGTATTACCTTATGATGCCTATTACATCGGATTACATGCCTACAGTATTGGGAATTGTTGCCCATTAGGCGTAAGCATGCCATTCGGCTGTATAGAATCCACGGCCTGTCCAGAGTTTGCTTCATACTATTGGTGTGTTCCTCTTACAATCTGCACCTGTCTGGCTAATACTGGGGAACTGACACCATTAAATAAAGACAAGTAATTAGGTTTTGGAACCCACATCCTTCAGCCGAGTCATGCTACTGCATACCTATTATTCTATCATCTTTCTAAGGTTGTAAGTGGAATATGTGCTTTCTCTCCCTATCAGACCTCTCAAACGAATGGGGACAGATATCAACTGAATCAGGGACAAGTCATGACAACATCAGTGACAATCAGGGACACATTTAAAATATTAGTGCTATTAACTTGACACATTGACAGACTTAGAGCATATGAATTAATACACATTTTCTGAGGTAAATGAAGTTAATAACTCTTAATTGTTGTCATTATTCATTACATGTAATTCACCACCTTTCCTCCAAAAGTCACTAGTTTTAGAAGGGATTAAGTGGGACAGAGTTAGAATTTGAGTCGAAATCAGGGACAGTTGAGAGGTATTTTCCCTATTTGTTCCCCCAACGGTTTATGTCCTGTCCAGTGAATTTGCTCTTAGGGGTTGAGAGGTATGGGTGTAAGCTATGCCCATTTTGGAATATTACTTACATCCCCGGGGAAGTCCTAATATAACTGTGCCAGCCAACACCTGCATGCCTAGGCCCATAATTGCATACCCATAGTTCCCCCACCTCCCCCTCCTCTACAGCAATCATCCTTACTGTGGGTGCAGGTGGGCTATAAACACACCACTACACACTGCCCACTCTCTGTGTGTCGAGACACGTGTCGTATGTTGTGTCGACCCATGGGCTATCAGGCTTGCACAAACTACTGGTCCATGTACATCTACAGCCTGGTTTGATGAATCATTACAGGGACTGACTCCGATGATCAGTAATTTTTGGGGTGTCTCACAAGGGACATTGATGTCTTTGTTTCAAGATTAGACCTGGCAGGTCTCTCCCACTAGTAGTATCCTGCTGGTGGTCTGGGAAGCAGTGGTGTGTTTACTTTTATTGTGTGTCTGTATGTCTCACCGATCTAGCTGGGGGTGGGGGGGGGGTTGATGCTACGTGTTACACGTTTGTTGATTGGACCCCTCACCCCCATATGCACAGCCTGTGAACATATGTAATTTGTAACTGCTGTATCATATCCTAGCTATATACATGTGTATATTTACAGTCATATATATATATATATATATATATATCATGTGTATATTTACAGTCATATATATATATATATATATATATATATATATATATATATATATATATATATATATATATATATCTATATATATATAGATATATCTATCTATATATATATATATATCCATATATATCTATATATATATATATTATATATATATATATATATATATATATATAGATATATATCCATATATATATATATATATATATATATATATATATATATATCTACATATACATTACTACATATGGATATATCTGTATATGTATGCATACATGTATATATTTATATATTGCTGTCTATATATATCTAACAACATATGGGACTATGGGTGTCTGCATATGCATATATCTATATGTGGGTATGTATATGTATTCTGTCTCTGTATGTATACATTTGCACTACGGAGAGGGAGAAGTATATTTCTATGTCGCTATGGGTAGATATACACACACATACCTCTACATATATACATCTACGTCTGGTTATTCCGTTCCTTGCCATGTAGATTATACTTTGCTGCAGATGGACTTGTAGTGGGTGTGGCTGCTCGTTGGGCAATGCCTCTGCCCAATGAGCACTTTTGCTTACATCCCTGGGGCTGTCCATATAGACCCACATCAGCCAACACCTGCACACCTAATCCCATAACTAGTTACCCATAGTTCCCCCACCCGCACCTCCTCTACAGCACCTATCCTTACTCTGGGTCCTGGTCGGGTCTGAACACACCACTACACGCTGCCCACTCTCCACTTCACAGGACCCATGTCATACATTGTCTTGACCCATGGGTCATCAGGCTTACCCCCCCTTGTATTCTAGGTATGTACACACCCCAGCCAAAATGGTCGGCGTATCACCTTCCTTTGGTTATATGTCAATTTTTGGGGGGTGCCTCAAGGGACTCTCCTATCTGTGTTCCAAGATTAGATTTCATGGGTGCACTGTGTACTCCCCCGGTTGCATCCTGCCTGTGGTCTGGGGAGTAGTGGGCTATTTACATTGTTTGTGAGTTTGTGTGTATGTTTCCTGTGTCCGGCTGGGGGGGGTGGAAGGTCATGCTACATGTTTCTTGCTTGGGCTCCTCACTTCCATTGGCATAGCCTTTGATCATGTGTCATTCTTGTGTGCTGTTTTCTATCATAGCTGCATATCTGTGTATATCTATGCGCACACACGCACACACACACACACACATACACACACACACACACACACACACATATATATATATATATATATATATATATATATATATATATATATATATATATATATATATATCTAGGCGGCCACAGTGGTGCAGTGGTTAGCATTGACACCTCACAGCAAGTTGTTCTCCAGTTCAATCCTCGGCTGGGGTGCCTTCTGTGCGGAGTCTGCATGTCCTCCCTGTGGTCGTGTGGGTCTCCTCCGGGTGCTCCAGTTTCCTCCCACATCCCAAAGAATGCTGAAGGTGGATTGGACACTCTAAATTGGCCCTAGGCGTGAGTGAGTATGTATGCCTTCTGTGGAAGGTTGGGCGCCGGGCTGGCAACTCGACACTGTAAAACTCTACTGCCAATCATGCGCGGACAGGTGATCCGCTGTGGAGAACCCTAACCAGGAAAAGCCGAAAGAAGAAGAAAAAGATATATATATATATATATATATATATATATATATATATATATATATATATATATATATATATATATATATATATATATATATATATATATATATATATATATATATATATATATATATATATATATATATAGTGTGTGTGTCTGTAAAGCAATGCATACCCCACGCAAATGTACTTACACACGCTTACTGGTGTTTATATATGCTTAAACCTGCTTACTAGTGCCTTATTCATTATGACACTGACACTTCGCTCCAGTTCACTTTTAATTATTTTTCAGTTTATACAGTGGACAGATGTCGTAATATGTTTATATACAGATTACCAATGGAAAATGGTATGTGCTGCAGTGGGATTCGGAAGGGGAATGTCTGCTCGTTAGGCGAATGCTCTAACCAATACACTATTGCTGTGCTGCTTCATTTGCATATATACCCATATACCCATGACTCCTAGTTCCCCAAACACCCACCCCAACACTTCACTAACACAGCAGTCATCCGTTCTCCAGTTGGATACGCGGTGTATCCACACCACTACACATTGGCCACTCTCTACTCCTGTAGACCCATCCCATGGGTTGACTCACTCCATCTATCCTCAGAAATCCCAAACTTTTAGTCCACAAACATTGGTGACATGAGTGACCAATAGGACACTATTCGCAATTTTTGAGTTTTCCCACATGGGGCACACATGTCTTTATTTCAAGATTAGACTCTATACTTTATTACATCCTTACTCCCGTTAACGTGAGACTACAACAAAATTATTAAGTATGACTATGTGGTAATGCACACGTTGCACATGAGAGCTAATTATGTATGAGTTTGGCGTAATTATTTTACAAATAGACCAGTTTAGTGATTGGTGTTCCCGTAGCAGGCAGATCACAGGATGATTCCATGTGTGTGAAAGTTCTCACATTTGATTTTTTGAGCACAGCACTGACTTCGGTCATTATACACACTTCTGCATTTTATCAGTTTCATCCCTTCCTTCTTATGCACAACCTATTATTCTATCTACTGTTGAGGTTTGTAAGGGCACTTTCATGTTATTTATGTCTGCAAATGGAATGAATGTGTTACAGGGAATGTACTTCTACATATAGATGTATGCATGTGTGTATGCATATATACTTATAACGAACTCGCTGACCTCCACGAGGTGGTCCGGTTAGAACCAGCCCATCCAACCCTGACATGCCTGGATCCATAATTTCATACCCATAGTTTTTCCACCCCACCTGAGTTCAACATACATGCATATCATCCATTGTCCAGTTGCTATCACAGCCATGACACACCTCCACACATTGCCCTCTCCTGGGCATTAGGGGCCCTACACATATGTTGTCCCAACCCATGTATTATCAGGCTCTCCCACCATTTAGTCCTTGAACATACCTGCCCTTGCTTGTGTAATGGTCGGAGGTCCAATCATCCTATCAATTTTTGGGTAGTCCCACCAGGGACTACTCTCTGATTGTTTGTAAAGTAGAATTAGCAGATCAACAATGTTACTCCCACTGGTAATATCCTGCCTGTGGTGTGAGTAGCAGTGCTTTGCTCACTCCTGCCCAGCTTGATATGACATACGCTGACAGCACTATATAATGCTGGAGTTGCTGTTGATTTCATTCTCATTCCTTTTGTATGCTTTATTATTACGACGTTCATTCTTCATATATATATATATATATATATATATATATATATATATATATATATATATATATATATATATTTTATATATCTGTACATACTTATATACATGTCCTATGCTGGGCACTGCTTACACCCGCGCAAGCGCACTCGCACTTGCTTACTGGTACTTATATATGTTTTCTGCTGCTTATTTGTGCTTACACCTGCTTACTAGTGCCTTATTCATTATGACAGTACCACTTTGATTGAATGAAATTTAGTTAAACATCTCATGCGGTACTCCAGTTCACATTTACATGTTATTATGTCAGTTTTACAGCAAAACGACATTCATTCCACATGGAAAATGATATGTGCTATAGTTGGACTTGAACCGTGAATACCTGTTCGTTAGACGGATGCTCTACCTGCTACACTATTGACGTTTACGTTGATTCCGCATGTTTTTCTCTTTTTGAATGAGTTTGATGTATAAGCTATGCTCAACGGAGGGCGGCGACATGGAAACACTTGTTTTGCTTACACTTTTGATATTGCAGCAATACAAATGTAAAATAAGGACACAGGGAATCTACTTGTGAAAGTTCTAGGGATGGGTCTCAACATTCCACTACGTGCTTGTGTGTTTACTACTTTGATCTTATTTCAGTGCTCGTGGACACTCTTGTATGCTTAGCATACATTTCGGTATCCACAGACACTGAATTACTGGCTTACTATTAGAGGTGGGCTCTAATAGTAAGCATAGTAGGTTGTGCAACTGTCGGGGCATGTTTACACCTCCGTAGAGCACTTGCACACGCCCACTGCACTCGCAAAAGTTTCCTGTGCACGTCGAGGGTGCGGCGGCACACCCTCATAAATATTCTTATGGTGCTGCTGCACCATCTGTATTGAGGATGCTAGGCGCTAGGCTAAAACCGTCCTTGCGCCGAGCTTTATTAATCCCAGGGATAATGTAATATTTATGCAATGCAAATCAAAAGTTGCTGTTTTCCTTTCAAAAAGAATGCTATGATTTACATTAGGTGTCTATCACTTTTCCAAATTTTTTGATATTACAGAAATCAATTCAAAAGTTTACTACCCATTTGGGAAGTGATACAGACTAGAAAAGAAAGGCACATTTTCTATTTTAAATGAGTTTTACTGTATGTTTCCACTTCATTACTTCAATATGCACATTCTCTGCAATCATCCTTGCTACAACAATGTAGTGGGAGGATGGAAGAGATGTTAAGGGAGAACTCCATTTTGCTGAACTTTGGTATTTTGCTGTTTCTACACTGAAACTTGGGTTTAAATATTTTTATGTAAGGACTTAAGAATAACATGCATTTGAGATATTGTCATTACTGTTATCAACAGCCCCTCAATTTGTGGCTAGCTCTACCAGATTTACATTCATAAGTCCTGAAGTGATTCAGTAATCCTAAACTTCTAGACCCAGCTAGAAAAACTGTATATGTTTCTGTGTAGGAGAACACACCCAGATATAACTAAAATACAGATCTGATGTTGCCAATTTTCATTCATTCCTCAACAGTTAGGGTTCGGATCTGACCCTCAGACCCAACTCGGACATTATTTTAGCTCGTAGCCACTAAAAA
The DNA here is from genome assembly GCF_019279795.1 of Protopterus annectens. Taxonomy (NCBI): domain Eukaryota; kingdom Metazoa; phylum Chordata; order Ceratodontiformes; family Protopteridae; genus Protopterus; species Protopterus annectens. The sequence goes on from NC_056734.1 coordinate 803,451,724, forward strand.
ACTGTCAAGCTCCTCCCTTATCCATAATGCACCAACCCCTAAAATATCGCAGATCTCTTTTGCCGCTTAGCATTTGGATGTGGTTGCTTTGAGCTCTTGAGGGTTTCAGTAAAGAGATGTTTATTTCTTCTTTTTTACTCCATATAAGATATAAGATCTTTTCCTTCACTAAATCCTCCTTTTTCACAATTTTATGTGTAATAGTTCTAATTAACATTGCTTGTAATTTTTCTTTATTTTTATTTATACTAGTTAAAAAAAATTCCCTCTTCTATTTTTGTTTTAGTATCTTCAAAATGTCTGATAAAGGTCCTTCTGGCTTTAAAAAGTGCCAGAAATGCAAGCACAAGTTATCTTTTTATGATGCAATGCCTTGTAGGTATACTGTTTGGGCCCAGACTATCTTCAGGTAGATTGTTCCATCTGTAAGGCCTTCAACCTGTGAGCAATCACCAATAGAAAAAATAAATTAATCTTGAAAGGATTAACCTTCATCCTTTTCAGAGGCTATTAATAAATTAATCTTGAAAGGATTTCTACCTTCATCCTTTTCAGAGGTTATTTCTGGGGCTCAACCCTCCCAAACCTAAGTTAAAGGAGCCTTCAACTAAGCCTTCAAGGCCTTCAGGATCTTTGACTCCCTCATTGGATTCTACCATGAAACCACCACGGAAAAAGCATAAGTCAGATACGAAGACCAGACCAGCACAGCCAGCATTGGCATCAACAAAGGTTTCCTTGGATCCTAGCTCTTCAGATCTGAGGCCTTTCCCCAGGACCAGATATTCCCCCACCATAGACCCACTAGAGTACCCTCCCCATACCTCGAATCCCAGTGGCACTCCAGGTCCCCATCTGTAGCTTTTCCCTCATTCTTCCAGAAGTCTTGACCAGGGCTGATGTGAACAGAATGATGAGGAAATTTTTCTCTGCATAGATACAGATCTTCCAGGTCCTACCCCTTCAGGTCAGGAAGCCCTTGTTTGTACTACTCCACCAGTCTCAGCTCCTTCTCTGATCCAACCTATCATTTTGGAGTCCTTGGATCTGCATCTCCCAGGATCATGTGGATCGGATCAGAAGATGTTAATATCTTCAGCTCCGAAGCTGTCTCTAAGTGCACTATCTCCAATGGTTTTGGAGCTGGGTGACTGTCAGAGCTGAAGTGTCCCTGTCAGATCTGAAGTATTAAAGTTGACTCAAATGTTTTTGGAGCTGTCTCTTCCCCTTGGACCCTCAGCATTAGACAGACCTCCACCTTAGGTGGACTGCCTTCAGGGCAGGGGTAGCTGATGGAGCAGAAACATGGCTTTTTGACTGTGCTGGCTTACTTTTCCCTGAAGTATTCCACCTTTGAGGTGGTGGAGAGAGAGTTCTCTGCTTTGGCAGCATTGTCAGTTCCTAACCCCATAGATCTTCCCTCTGGATCCCATGTGTCTCTATGTCTTGAGTCCCATCATTCTGCTCCACAAGGACATTCCAAAGTCTCCAGGTTACACAGTAGAGTATAACAATGTCTTCCAACACTTTTCCAAAGCACCCCACAGAAAAAGTCCCAAGAAATAGGAAGTGAAAGAGGAGACACTTATACTTCCCTTAGGATTCCATGACCGAAGATATTTATATTGATGAAGGGGGAAGGGTCACCGAGATTAGCATCCAAAGACATCTCATTCAATGACATCCTTGAGATTCTTAAGCAGAGAGGTGGCTGATGTACTGATAACCCTTCCCCAGAGGAGTTGATATTCTTGAAGGCCATTGGGCCTGGCCAGTCTCCCTCCCAGGTAATCCTCCCATTGATGAACTGATTGACTTGATCTCTAGGTAGGTATGGAAAGAGTTAGACACAGTTGAGCCAATGCCCAAATGACCAGATCAGATTTTGGCACCACCTGTATAAAGGGAGTTTTGGAGCAAGGGAGTGCCTGTAGATGCTATGGTCATGGAGGTGGCCACCAAGAAGGAACTTGCTGAGCAGAGTTCCTCCATCTGTCCTCCTAACAGAGAGTCTAGGGCTTTGGACAGATTTTGGAAGCATGTGTTTGCTTCAGCAACCTTTGCCTTTAGATTGCTGAACTACCTGGCACAATTTACAAGACTGCAAATAAACTTGATAAAGGAACTGTCAAAATCTCTTTCTGGGGCCACTGCTACTGAGACTCAGAATTCTGTGGCCTCACAGTTGGCAACCTTACAGTCCATTTCTAATTCGTCCATGAGGGTTATATTTCATGCAGCTGAAGGTACTTCAAGGGTGGCAAGTTCAGGCATTTACATCAGGAGGCATGTGTGGATGCATTTTTGTGATTTTGTGGAACCCTTCAAGTCCTTGTTCATCATTGCACCTTTTGACAGCAGTTCGTTGTTTGGCCCTAAGGTAAAGTACACAATCTCCAGGTATGAGCAAGATGGAAAGACCCTTTTTGCAGTGAAAGTACATTTTTCAACCATTCAAAGAACCTTCTCTAGGAGTCAATGAGGTGATTGAAAGACATGTTCAGAAAGTCCCAGGGTCCTTTCCAAGATCCACATGGAGATAGTTCTCCCCAGGGGCAGAGGGGGGAAATCAAATGGAAGACACTGCCCATGTGGCAGAAGAGGCCCGCAGAACCAAGGGTCCTGAAATTCCTTCTCTGACTGACCTACCAGTGTTCTGAATAGAGGCCCAACTGTCCCACTCTGGAGACAATCTAGAGTTGATTATCCCTACACCAGAGATCCTGGCTAGACATCACAAAAGATACGTGGGCACAAAGGATTATTTCCAGAGGTTATAACATTCCATTTTCCCTTCCACCTTAATCTGTATGCAAATTTCCTGATGTTCAATCCAGTCAGAGGAAAGTAGCAGCAGTAGAAATACAAAAGCTTCTGGAAAAAAGAGCCATCCAAGTGGTCCCACCAGACCAGACAGGATCTGGAACTTAATCAAGATTTTTATTGCCAAATAGAACAGGGGACTGGAGACCAATTTTGAATTTCAACAAGATGAACAAATCAGTTCGACATACAAAGTTTCAGATGGTGATGGTTCAGTCCATTCTGCCCTTCCTGTGCAAGGACAACTGGATGTGCTTGATAGACCTTCATGGTGTGTACTATCACATAAAAATTAACAAACAGTCATAGGTTCATAGGTGTTTAAAAAAAAGTCTTTCGGCTTTTCCCGGTTAGGGGTCGCCACAGAGGAACTCCCATCTGCTAATGATTGGCAGTGGATTTTTACAGTGCTGAGTTGCCAGCCTGACGCCCAACCTTCAAAGAAGGCATGCCCATTCATGCACGCACCTAGGTGTTTACTAGGTTAAAAACCACAAGGGTCTTTTTAAGCCTAGCCATGCATACCAAATCTCTGACAAGTTTTGATACCCTTGATAAGTGTAAGCAGGGGTTTGGGATAGGAACCATTTACAGGTTACCTGTGTCCATTAGAGACATAGGTGCCACACCCGGGATGAATTTCTGGTTTCCCATACAGTTGTCCAGGTTGCACTTGAATTGGGTTAGGGAGGAACTCTACTTCACATGGATGGGGAGCCTGTTCCATAGACATGGTAGTCTCTGAGATATATACATATCTGTCCAGCAGGACCTATTTATATCACAGGCAAGGTTTAAGTCTTTAGAACAGGTAATTCTGGTGCTATTTGTTTTGTGGATATGCAGGAGGCCCATTGGAGTGGGGTCTGACAATGCCCTGTATGCCAGGCATAGATCTCCCCTCAAAAGCCTGTAGGAGACAGAATACAGGGATAGGGCCTTGAGGTGGTCTGCATAGGACATTTTACTTATGCCATGTGTTCTTTTAGTGAGGAACCTTTGTGGACATTCCAGTTGTTGGATATGCCTGGTTAGGTACATACTAAAGGGGGCATTATACTCAATGATAGGCCTGATGAATGCTGAATACAGTGGAACAATGATTTCATTGGACATAGATGCTATACCTTTGTTTATAAATTGTGCAATATAGAATGATTTTCTCACCACTGTAGACACGTGATGGTCAAAGGCTAGATTACTATCTATGTGTGTCCCTAAGTCCCTGTCTACTGGGTCAACTCTAAGGGGTGTGTTATCAATATGATAGTTACCAGGGGTGGATGACTTCCCAAATTATACTATTATGCATTTCTTGGCATTTAGTTTTAGTCCATGGCTCTGACACCAGTTGTTTGTCTGTATCAGCCCCTCCTGGAGAATATTTGTATCAGTGTGAGATTCAATGGCAGCTCCTAATTTGCTATCATCTGCAAATTTAGTCAGCCAAAGACCACTGACATTGGCCTTGACTTCTGAGAAGTAAATGCCAAAAAGGAGCGGTCCATGGACTGATCCCTGAGGGACTCCATTTGTGACTGGCCTCTTTGTAGAGATGGACTCCCCGATTCTAACCTCCTGGGTCCTGTCCATAAGCTGGTTGGCTATTCACCGGGTGACATACAAGTTTGTACCTAACCTCTCGAGCTTGTCAACAATGCCTGAGTAGGGTATTTTGTCAAATGCCTTGGCCAGGTCAAGGTAAGCAGTGTGAACAATTTTCCCTCATCCATTGCTTTGGTACCCTTCTCATAGAAGTCCACCAGGTTGAGTAGGCATGATCTGACCTTGACAAAACCAAACTGGGTTGGGTCCAGTGTCTGGAGGTTTACTGTATCTCTATTGATCATCTCCATGATAATTCTTTCCATGGCTTTACATACAAGACTAGTGAGACTTATGGATCTGTAGTTCCCAGAGTCTGTAGATGGCCCACCTTTGTGCAGAGGGATGACTGTTGCCTTTCTCCATTCATAAGGCACAAAACCTGTTTGGAAGCTACAGTTAAATAGAAATTCTAGAGGCCCTGTTAGGTCACGTTTCATGCTATTTAGAAGGCAACCTGGGATATTGTCATTGATGCATTGTGCTTGGTCTTAGAGAAAGCATTAAGGGCCTGTTCCCTAGTGATAGTAGGGGGAGTTTTATTTGATGTTATTTCCTGAGGGAAGGTAGAGAGGGAGAGAAGGGTAAAGCTGGAGCTGAATTTATCAGCTAGGAGGTTTGCTAAGTCTTCTGGCTCAGTATAGGTGGCTCCATTTACAATGAGCTCTGCACACAATTGTGTATTGCCTTTGAGGTTGTGGACATAGCTAAAGAATGCTTTGTGGTTGTCCTTGGCCTGGGAGGCCAAACTTACCTCAAATTTGGCTTTGGTAGACTTTATTTGTCTGCTATGTTGTTTGTTTAGTTTGATGAAAGTGCTTTTATCCTGCTGGGTGCTGCACCTCCTAATTTTTGCCATGATTTTCTTCCTCCTGTTATACAGTCTATTGATTTTGTGATTCCACCAGGGTGGCTTGTTTTTTGAGTTAGCTCTGTACTTTTTCCTCGTGGGTACAGGTGCCTCTAAGCAACTATTAACATGCTTATACAGGATTTCTGTGAACAGTTCTGCATACGCAGCAATGTTCTCAGGGTTTATCAGGGCTTGTAATTTTGCCAGGTTCTCACTTAATAGCAGGAGGTTAGCCTCTGAATAGTTCCTAAATATGCCAGGTTTAGCTAGTGGTCCAAGTTTTATTTTCACTTCAAAGGAGACCATTTTGTGGACTGACTTCACCAGGGAAGACATTACAATAGGAGGTGTGTAACACTCCCATGTCAGTGAGGACCAGATCCAGTATGGTTGCACCCCTGGTTGGTGTATTGACTATCTGGTCCAGGAAGTTTGTGTTTACAAAATCCAGGAATTTCTGTGCATGTATGTTTGGTGTCATGTAGGATTCCCAGTTCTTCTTCTTCTTCTTTCGGCTTTTCCCGGTTAGGAGTCACCACAGCAGAACTCTGGTCTGCTAATGATTGGCAGTAGATTTTTTTTATGGATGCCGAGGTGCCAGCCCGACGCCCAATCTTCAACAAAGGCACGCCCATTCATGCATGTCTTTCGAATGCAACCCAACTGCGGGGAGGACATGCAGACTCCACACAGAAGGCACTTCAGCCGAGAATCGAACGGGAGAACCTCTTGCTGTGAGGCAACAACGCTACCGCTGTACCACCACGGCTTCTTAGGATTCCCAGTTAATAATCGGGTAATTAAAGTCACCCATGAATATTGTATTGGGTTGGGTGGGTAGTGTTTCTAATAAGTTTAAATACATGGTATGGGTTTATGGGGTCATTGAGGGGGACCTATAGCTTGCAAGGAAGTGGTATTGGATTTTGCCTATGGTGATATGGACATGGAGCAGCTCAAGTGCATTGTCCTGTTTGACCATCCTTGAAGTATATTTATCTTTGATGCAAATAGAGACACCTCCACAGTTAGTCCCTGTCTGTGAAGTAGCTAGCCTAAGCGTGTGGAAGGCATTATAACCTAGCACTGTTGGTGTACTCTTCGAAGCTTTAAACCATGTCTCAGTGACTGCACAGATGTCAGCATTCCCTAGGGTAAAGAGAGCTTCTAGGGAGTGGAGTTTTTTGTTTAGACTCCTAGCACTGAACAGCAATACCATTTATATTTTCTTGGTTTTGATTTGCTATTTCGGAAGTACTTTCAGTTTGGCATTCCCCAAAAAAGGCACTATGGGGGAAGACAATGTTTTAGCTAATATTTGAAAGCCTAGAGGGGAGAGGTGCAAGCCATTCCTGGCAAAGCAACATGGTCTGTTCACCATCTCCTTCCATGCTGACAAATATTGCACCCCCTTAGAATGGCACCAAAAACTAAGCCAATTTTTAAAGTCAATCATCTTTTGTTCATATTGTGGCATCATCCATGTAGAAGGTAGAATGCTGCACAGTGCTAGGCTCATACCAACCTGAGACACATATTCCGACAGCTCCATGATGTCTCTCTTCATATAGTCTAGGGAAATACATCTCAGGTCATTTACTCCCACATGGACTATGACTGAGTCATGTTGGTAATTGTGGTCCAGTGACCAGAGTGCCTGTGTAATGTGGCGGATCCTAGCCCCTGATAAGCAAATGACCAGGACTTTTTCCTTACTCAGCCTGGTGAGAGGGACATCAGTGTGCAGAAGGTATCTACGCTTCTGGCTAAGATCCAGTCATTACCAATTAAGAGCACTGCCCTTTGGCTTCACCACAGCTCCCAGGGTATTCACCAAATGCATGCCAGTGGTAGCAGCTCAATTCAGACTGCAGAGATTCCGAGTGTTTCCATACCTGGACAGGGTCTATATTACCTTGCCAAAAGATGTTTTAATCTTGCATCTCTTCATCGACACATAAACAGTAAACTCCCAAAACTCTGAATGGCCACTTCAGCAAATTTTTTCCCCAGGGAAAAAATCACTTGGCCAACCAAAAACGAAACAAACTATCAGATCCTGTGAAGTGGAGGGCTTTGTCCCCCACACTCCCTCTAACTAAATATATCAACTCCAAGATCGCATTACAGTGGAAAAAAGGGCAAATTCCTAATGACAGCCAAACATTTTTTTCCCCTGGAAAAAGTTTGCTGAAGTGGCCAATCAGAGTTTTGGCAGTTTGCTGTGTATGTGTCGACGAAAAGGCGTTCGATGAAAACGCCTTTCAACAAGGTAATATAGACCCCTGGACAACTAGTTTATTACCGCCTCGACCAAGCATCTACTAATAAGAGCACAAGATCAGATACTTCAGACTTGCTGCTATCTTAGGATAACCATAAATTACAACAAATCTCAGTTAGAACTGTTGCAAAGATTGGAATTCATAGGTGCAATTTTCAACATGGTATCAGTGACAGCTTCTATTCTTCTCTCAAGAGTACAAACAATCAGATATCAGGTCAGATAAATAATTCACAGTACCACAATCTCAGCCCAGTTGATTCTACAAGCATTGGGATTAATGTTGGCAGCTATAGTCCTGGTTTCTCTAGCAAGATTTTACATGAGAATTCTTCAGTGGATGTTAGCAACACAATGGCCTATTCTTTACTAACATGTCAGCCCAAATAAGAATCACTCAAGCATGCAAGAGATACCTTTGGTGGTGGATTCAATCAGATCAGGTTCTACAAAGCCGTCCTTTCATTCTCCCTCAGCCCAAGGCCATAGTGACCATGGACACATCGCAGATTGGGGGGGGGCACTTCCTGGGGAATGAGGCACTTGATCCCCCAAAGACGCCAACACACATATCAATGTCCTGGAAATGAGAGCAGTGCTCTTAGAGTTGCAGGCCTTCCAAGACTCTCCCCCTTTGGGGTTAGTTGCAATTCAGACAGACAGACAGACAGTATGTCAGTAGTTTGTTACATTAACAAACAAGGTGAAACCAGCTCTTACCCCTTGTGTCAAGAAGCCTTCAGTGAATGGCAATGGGCAATCTCATTGAACCATTTTCTGATAGCAATGCACATTCCAGGGAAGTCCAATGTGAAAGCAGACAAATTGAGCAGGTCGATTCTATTACCTCACAAATGGTCTCTCAACATGAAGGTGGCAGAAATGATTTTTTGCCAATAGGGCTGGCCTTGCTGCAATCTGTTTGCATCATACCTGAACAACAAGTGCAGCAGCTTCATTGTCCTAATCCCCCAATGGGGGAATCACCAACAGATGCTTTACAATATGACTGGCCTTCTGGTCTCCTCTGTGCATATCCCCCAACTCCCTTGATTCCTACATTTCTTCAGAAAGCTTTCCAGTTGAAGACCAAAGTCATCTTCATTGCACCTTACTGGCCTCAACAGATTTGGTTCCCCTTTCTTTGGCCTCATCTAATTTACCCACCTTGGATTCTGGATCTGGTTCGAGACCTCATGTCTTATCCAACAGGCATGATTCACCTGGATATTTCAAACCTAAAGCTAGCAGCACAGTTTCTCCACTTCCTTTAATAGCCAGACAACCCATGCTGTCTTCTCCTGTCCATCATATACTTTTATCTTCCCATAAAGCTTCTGCAAGAAAACTTTGCTAAATAAATGGAAGAGGTTTGCTTTTTGGGTGCTTCAGAAACATACTGACCAGTTTACAGTCCCTGTAGAAAGTGTCCTTGAGTTTTTGGCAACAATTTCAAAGAAGAAGCTAGCTCTTCAACCATTAGAGTTCAGTTAGCAGCCATCTCTAATTTTCACATTGAATTTGAGAACTCCACCTTGGCTTCATCTAAACTTTGGTGGGCCTTCTTGAGAGGTACCCTTCTTTTGAGATTTCTTTATAAAGATCCAGCTCCTCCATGGGACTTAAATTTGGTACTGCAGGCCTTGATGCATTCCCCCTTTGAACCAAAAGCAAAACGTGATCTTAAATTTCTGACCTGGAAAACTATCTTTTTGGTGGCTATCACCTCCGCTAGAAGAATTTCAGAACTTCAAGCGTTGTCTTATGAACCTCCCTACTTAATTTTTTCATAGGGACAGAGTACAATTACGAACCAATCCTTCTTTCCTTCCTAAAGTGGTGTCAGAATCTAAAGTCAACCAGTCCATTAATCTACCAGTTTTCATTCCAAAATTTGCAAATAAAGGTGAATATGTGTCACACTTATAGGATGTTCACAATTACATTTTTACTTACATAAAACAAAATAAATTAGAAAGACAGATCAATTATTTGTGTCCTTTGCAGATTCTAAACTGAGTAAATCAGTTGCAAAGATAGCTTTAGCCAGATGGCTGATGAATTGTGTATCACTTGTCTACAATAAGTTGGGTCTGTCCTTAGCAAAACCTATAAGAGCCCATTCAACTAGGTCCATGGCTACTTCTTCAGTGTTTCTATCTAGGACTTCCATAGGTGACATGTATGTAGCTGCAACTTGTGCTAATGCTCATACCTTCATTACTCTTTACAGAATGGATCTGGTCTCGAGGGGAAGAGCAGCCTTTGGCTTAACTGTGCTCAGGAATATCCTTTATTATAGTCCACCTGGGATTTTAGATAGCTGGGGACTGTCTCAACTGTTGAGGAATGAACAAAAATTGACAACATCAGATAAAGAAGTTATGTACTCACCATAACATCTGTGTTGTCCATTTTCATTCTTCCTAAACTCCTCTCTTACCAACCCCCAACCTTTTTCACAATTGATTTCTGATAGAACGAGAACTTATAAGGATACAACTGTTCCTTATGTTTAGCTCCAGATAATGGCTTCTTCTGTCAGGAGTATTATGATGATATTTCATACATTATGTCTGTCAGCAAACAAGATCTGAGGTATGTTAGAGGGTTGGTGCATTATGGGTAATGGAGGAGCTCAAGAGCTTTTTAGTGGCTTTGAGATAAAATAATGGCTGAGTCAGATAGAACATTATGGTGAGTAAATAACTTATTATATTGCCAGCTGATGTATATCAAATTATATTTTAATGCACAATATGCAAGCAGTATCTGTTGATGATACAGTAGATGAATACCTTGCTAAATCTGCATAAATGTGTTTTTTTTAATATAAAATCTCTTGCCATGTTTTCTGGTACTTTTTTTAAACAATCACCTTACAGGTATCCTGTTTTTACTGAGTCCTGTTCATATATTCTATTAACTTATCTACCCACCATTACTAAGCCACTAATCCTCTGTTTTATTCAAAAATATGTAGAATAATTACTCTTTTATTAACAGTCAACACTATGTGGCTGTATATTTCCAAAAAGAAAGGACAATTTGTTCTAGAGCAATTGTATTAGGCATAGGAATTAAAAACCTCCTTTTGGGAAGCCCCTCCCCCCAGTGCTTCATGAAGTTTGTTGTCTCTCTGGGTCTTTCTGCATACCTCAGATAAATAAGGTTGTATTAGTGTAGTTAAACTAAATTATCTGAAGTAGATTTCAGATAATATTCTGTGTAGGTGTTGCGCAGCAAGTGGTGAAGGAAGATATGATGAATATTGCAGAAACTCAAGTTTGGAGGAAGAGATGAGGTAGCAACTTGAAGTGGAAAGTGCACTTCACGTCAGAACAATGTGATCATAGAATAAAATAGTTTAATTCAATTTACTGTAAAATAAGTGATGAGTGTGCAGGAATGGATTAGGGATGATTTTTAGCAATTAATGGGTTTGTTGTCTGGTTATAGGAGATGTTTGGAAGTAATTGGAATTCAGAATACTGATATTCAGCATGATCAACAAGTCAGTAAGATAGCCGTTAAACAGAAGTTTCACGAAATTTATGATAGGGCATTCAAAACAGTTGTACAAGTAGAATATGTAGAATAGCAACCAGTTCCAATGAAATATAAAATACAGAGCAAAATGTTTCAGTCCGATTGGACTGCAAAAGGGAGAGTAAGGTACAGACTTATGAACTATGTAAAAACATTCAGTAGGTAGACTTTTTGAGCAACTCATAAGGTATTAAAATTCATGCAGTTGCCATTGAATGAAACAGATAAAAGATATGGGAATCTTATATTTATTTTTATTATTCATGTGTTATGTTATGAAAATAAGCAAGTTTGTAGCAGGTATTGCAGCTAGGAAGGTAGATTTCAGTAGGTTAATAACTTTTTATATGCTGAATAGATTTCTGATATACTGAAGATGTTTGTTTCGGTGGTATTTTAAAAATGCTTTAGAGACTATGATTAGGATCAAAGAACTTCCTGCGTAACA